>NC_133661.1:109941501-110178590 GCF_037893015.1 Macrotis lagotis | reverse complement strand
GTTTCATGTTTAATGTTAATCGTGTTTCATGTTTCAGCATGAGAGCCTGTAAAAGGAACAGAAGTGCTGGGTGATGGAGCTGTAGTAAAAGATACTTGCACTGAATCCTCTGACCTCCATCCAATCACCAAGATGACTTTTGAGCTGAGAAAGTATGTGATAAGGTTGATGAGTAAAAAGGATGATTCCAATAATATTATAAGGATGAATTGGAGAGGGGCAGAATGGAGTGGAGGAATAAGACCTATATCTGGAAAAAGATTTCTGTAATAGTGATATAATAATAACATTTTACATGCTACTTTGCTTTTAACCCATGTGGATTAAAATGATAAACAATACTAGGGAGGAAGTGATAATTTAACAAAATAGATATGAAAAATGTCATGAGGCAGAATTGTCAGTACAACTGATTGAAGAGGTGATGACTCTAGGAAACATTGAGGTTATTAGCTTGGGTAATAGTAATAGAGAAGTTTGGAAGTTGTGTAGGTTTGGGGAGAAAGATAATGAATTCTGTTTTGGACACATTAATTTTGAGATAGCTATGGAATATTAGGTTCAAAATATTGATAGGCTGTTGGCAACATATGATTGGAATTTAGGAGAGAAATTATGAATGGATATGTAGATATGGGAGCTATCTGCATAAACATCATACCTGAACCCATGGGAGCTGATGAGATCATTAAGAGCAGAATATCCAACACAGAGCTTTCAGGTTTCAAACATGGAGGATTGAACCCATAGAGTTAACACATACAGAAATAGTGAGGAAGGAACAAGTTTAAGGTTTATTCAGAAAAGTGTTGGGCATATGGAGTTTAAAGTGCTGGTGAGATGTCTTGGTAATGTGAATCTGAAATTTGAAATAGAAGTCTAATTAGGTTATAAGAATTTATCCAACATCTCCCCTGTGCCCAGGAATGAAGATAAACATCTGTGAGTCACATTCATGGAAGTGGTAGTTGAAGCTTGGCTCCTTGGACAAGGGAAAGAACATAGAAAGAGGAGGGTCAAGGACAAAATCCACATAAGGGATTAGGCAAAGGATGAGAAGACAATAAAGGGCACGGAAGGAACAATCAGAGAGCTAAGAAAATCAGGAATATGATGTTTCTGAAAAAGAGGCAGAAAAAGGTAACTGTAAAAGTGCTAGAAGCAAAAATGAATCAAGGAGGTTGACAAAACAAACAAAAACAACCACTTCCCTCAATAAACAAACAAAAAACCCCCAAAGGACCATTTGATTAGGTGATTAAGTCACCTGGTGAACCTCGTGAGAGCTCCTGCAGTGGGGTTATGGGACAGAATTCTGATTTTGAGGAGTTCAGGGGAAAGTTGGTGGTGAAGAATGGCAATGGGTATATATAATTTTTTCAAGATGTTTAGCAGTGAAGGAGAGGAAAGAGGAGAGAGAGAGAGAGAGAGAGAGAGAGAGAGAGAGAGAGAGAGAGAGAGAGAGAGAGAGAGAGAGGAAGAGGAATGGGCAAGGAAAATCAGTTGAAGAAGTTTTTAGGATTGGGAAGGTAAGAAAATTTATAGGAAGATGGGAATGAGTCAGTCTCATGAAAGATGCTGAAGATGAATGAGGGGATGGCTATTGGGATAAAATCCTGAAAAAAGGATTGGGGAAGGAAAAGGATAAAAAGTATAGGTTAGTACAAGACTATCTTTTATGAAAAGAGAAAAAGGCGAGAGTAGTTGAGGATATCCAAAAGGAATGGAAGTTCCTCTCAGATGGCTTCTGTTCCCCAAATGAAGCAGGCAATCAAATCATACACCATGAGCATGGGGAATATACAGATGAGAGGTGAAAAGGTTTGGAAGAGGAATAGAGAAGGAAAAGGAGTTAAAAGGATAAAGTAAAAGGATTATTGAGCTGTCCACAGTCTGATTGAGTTTATGTATCATCAATTTGTAATGAGTGAAATCAGTAGGGTTTTATTTCTTTTCCCTAGCAAAGCTCAGCATTAATGCACCTTTACAGCAGAAATAAAGAAATCAGATGGTAGGGATCAGCTGGGGATGAGAATTCAGAGGTCAGGAATAAAGAGACGGTTAGAGAAAACAAGGTATTTTAGGGCAATAAGTGATGAAGGATTGCAATGATTTCACTATATATATTCTGATTTTAGCTAAGGATGAAGCCAAATGAAATCTGAGTAAAGGAAAAGTATTGGGAGAGTAAGGTGGGGTCAAGGAATTAAAATTTCTGGGGCTGTGAGTAAAATATTTGCTTCCTTTGAGAGAGAATGGGAAAGATGGAAGGAAAAGAAGTTAAAGTCAAAGAATAGTGGTTCAAACTTCTTTGACCTGGAGGTAGACCAGTTTTACCATTAGTAAATTCTAAATAGAGGCTATGTCTGTTTATGACTGAAATGGGATGTGGAGAAGGCAGTCATAGTCATTAAGAAATTAGATTTTCAGGTTGTCATTTTGGTTGCTGGAGCTCCAGAGGATGATGGCAGGGGATAAAGAGGAGGAGCTCTTGAACCAGGTTGCAAAATCATTGAAAAAGCTGAGAGACTGAAGTTAGTGGTAATGTAAAAGGCATGGTCATATCTTTATGACCCCAAATCCATAGTATAGGGCATTGAAAACAACAGATAAATGATGTGATCAACAAATGGTGGTTGGATTGAGATAACTTAAAAGAGTGAAGCTTTCATGGTGAAATAGCTAGCACAGGGCAATGGGACAAATCAGCAGGGGAAATATTCTTGAAATGAGAGATGCCTTTCTCAGTGGTCTGTATATTTGCAAAGGCGTATATATATCCTTCTTTTGTGCAAATCTGGCCTGTTCACGAGAGTGTCTGTTCCTCTGTATTTACATATGGAGATCTGTTTTGTGTTGCCAAGGAGATCAGGACACTGGAGATAGATAAATGCTCCTCCATCCCTAGTGGTCAGTCTGGTCCCAAATCCCAAGCTCCTTGGCAACAGAAAAACCACACTGCCCATATATTTTGTATCTACTACTATGAATGCTTGCCATTTCCCCTGATCGAATGTAAACTTTTTGGGGGCAACAATTGTTTCATCTTGTTTATATATCCCCAGGCATCTGATATAATTCCTGAAACATAGTAGGCATTTAAATAATATTTATTGATTGATTGAAATTCAGCTCTCACCAAATGAATGGGAGCACTTTGGGTTGAATTAGTCAGGGCTCAGAAATAGGCTCAGAGCCTGTTTGGGCTAGTGAGTCTTCTCTAGAGAAGCTCTCTCTTCTGCCATAACCCACTTCCCAATTCTTGATCCTGGGACTTGTTATAAGGGATCCATCTATCTTTGGGATATAGGAAGGCACAGGCTGGACATCTCCAGGGAGTTCCTCTTCCCTTTTTTAGTCCAAGGTAGTGAAAAAGATAAAGAGCCTCTTTAAATACCTGTCATGAATTGAATCATTTATATCAGCAGATGGTGGGGGAGAAGGCTAATTGGAAACTCCTGTAGCATATAAAACAACAATGAAAAACAAAGTAAATGATGTCATTATCAGGTGTGTAAAGGAAAGCACCGTATGTCTCTGGACAGACCTGAGAAGTGTAATAGCACAGAGAACAGGGCTGTTTCCTATGACTGAAACAGAGTATGAATTCTTCCCAAGTTCATTAGCAATTGCTGCTTGCTTAGATCACCTGCAGAGAAGGGCAGTGTAGGAGGAAAGGAAAGGGCTGGGTACTTATTCTGGATTTTAAATATTTAACAAATGTCTCAGACAATCTTTCTGTCTGCTCTTGGATCTTAGTAGAGGATTCTGTTGTAATTCAAGTTTCCTGAGTTTTAAATAAGCAACTTGACCACCCCTATGTGCTAAGGCCCTGGTTGATAGTTATGCCCTGCCTATACTTCACTGCCAGAATGTCCTACAGTATTCTGATATGGAGCTGAACCAGGCGGAAGAATTATACTCTTCCAAACCTGAACTGGAAGTTCCAAAGCTTCTTTCCTACTTGCTCTGCCCAGTGACTGGACCCTTTTGACAATCTGGTGAAACCTGTGGCCTCCTCAGAATAATGCTTTTAAATTTATGAAATAAAATACATAGGATTACAAAAGAAGACAATTGAATTGAAATATTATTATAAAAATATTATTTAAACACTAATTCATGGATTCCAGATTAAGAACTCCTGAGTTTTGTTCTTAGGGTAAGGAGGATTTCAATCTGAATCCCATCTTAAATATTTCACTCTGTAAATGTACACAATGAAATTCATCTATTTGTGCTCCAGTTTCTGTAAAATGAAGAGGCTGAACTCTAAGGTCTCTGAGGGTCCTCTGAGGGTCCTTGTAGATCTAAAGAAAGACTACTATAAGAGCAGAGGAATTCTTCGAGTGAGGCAATTCAAGAAATGGGAGAGAAGGTAGAGGTGTACAAAGAGACAGGTGCCCAAAACTCTTATAAATTTATAGAATTGTAAGAATTCTGGAGATGACTCAGCTCAATCTGTCCTTCAAACCCAAATCCCCTAAGGAGTGGACATACAGCCTTCCCTTGAAGCTCTCTGCTGATAGGGATTCTATGATCTTCTGAGATAATTCATTTCATGTTGGGGGCATTTTAATTCTTAGGAATCTTTCCTTTGCTTGGAACTAAAATCTGTCTTTGAAATTCAACCCTATTGCTTCCAAATCTGGGCTCTGATGTGAGACTAAATGAGTCTTAATTCCTCTACCATTTAACAATCCTTCAAATAAGTGAAGACAGTTATCATTTCCTTTCAATCCTTCTCTTTTTCAGGCCTACCTAGTTTTCAGGTTACTTATCAACCTGGTCATTTCCCTTGGTCTTATTTCAGTTCATCAGTATCCTTCCTCAAAAGTCATAATCAGAACTGAATACAAGCCAGAGCAGAGTACATTCTGCAAATACAGTCTAAGTTATAGTGACAGTAAAGTCTAATGGCTAAAGAGCTGCCCTATGGGTCAGGAAGGGAATTTCTGTTCCATCTCTGGCATATAATGACTTTCATTTTATCTTCTTACATTAGGACATTGTTTAGAACTGCTCTTGGTCTCTTGAATTTTATTTTCTAATAACCTTTTTTGTATACTTTTATACTTTTTCTACTTCCTAATCTGAGGCTCATTATTCTTGACATAATTAAAACTGCTCTGATTCTGTTTTGGCATGCCAGCATCTAGCCTAAATCTGGATTGTTGTTGTTGTTCAGTTCTTTATCACTCTTCATGATTCAATTTAGAATTTTCTTGAAAATGATACTAGAGTGGTTTGCCATGAGATTCCTGAGCTAAATAGGATTAGGTGATTTGCTCAGGGTCATAAAGCTAGTAAGTGTCTGAGTCCAGATTTGAATTCAGGAGCATGAGTCTTCCTGACTCTATCCATGTCTGGACTCTAACCACTGCACCTTCTAGCTGCCCAATACACAATAGATGTTTAATAATTTAATAATAAGTAATAATAATAATATTCAATAATAATTTATTGAATTGCTATTCTTGTCCATATTCTTACTCAACTTCTCCAGAGAAAATCAATTTGCTTATTTTTTTTTTTAGGTTTCTGCAAGGCAGATGGGGTTAAGTGGTTTGCCCAAGGCCACACAGCTAGGTAATTGTTAAGTGTCTGAGACTGGATTTGAACCCAGGTACTCCTGACTACAAGGCTGGTGCTTTATCCACTACACCACCTAGACGCTCCTGCTTATTTCTTTAAACTCTTTTTTACATTGTATGAAACCCAATAAAACATGAGACACCAGCTGTTTATCTTTTATTCTTTGTTCACAGCATATGAGCTGTTTACCTCCATTTTCAATCACACATTTCTTCATTTATAACAGTTTTGCTACTTCCTGAGGGTTGTTACCATTCTAAGTATGCTATAATCTGTTTTTCCCTTATCATGAATACTTCTATTGCTCTTTGAGTCATTGATAACATTGATTTCTTAAATATTTTAGTGCTCCGATATCTATCACTATTCAGTATTGGCAAAATAGCTGCCTTTAAAAGTAAGTTTTTGTGTAGGGGAGCAACTTGAAATAGTTAAAAGTATAGGACAATTATACTTTTTTTTAAACTTTTTTTTGAGGTTTCTTTTTTTTGAGGGGAGGATTCTATGTTTTCTTTCATAACAAGACTATTCTGGAAATCTTTTGCATGACTACAGATTTTTAATCTATCTCAAATTACTTGTTTTCTCAATGAGGTGGGTTGGGGTGGAAAGAAGGGAGAGAATACAGAACTCAAAGTTTTAAAAATGAATGTTAAAACTTGTTTTTACATGTAACTGGGGAAAAATTAAATTAAACAAAAAAATACTGCACAATTTTCAATACAATATACTATAGTTCATTCTTTCTCTAATTCAATCCTGGTCACAATTCATTACTGATCTGTAGTGCTTGTCCCAAATGCTTATGGATACAATGGACTGAATGTCTAGTGATATTTTAATATAATTTATAAATTAATAACTGTTGGAATCCTTCCAACTTTTAACACTAGGGATGTCAGGATTGTAGGTTTAATAATGATTATGATAATAAAAATTATCATAATAATAGATTGCATGTATGGTTTGCAGTGTTTAACAAAGATTATTTTATTTTATCCTCACAACAACCCTGGGAGATAAGTGCTAATGTTGTCTCCAATTTTACATTTGAGGCAACTAGTTACTAGTTAAGTGCCTTGTTCAGGGTCACACAGTTAATAAATGAGGTTGAATTTGAACTTGAATTTTCTTCATTCCAATTCCAGTGTTTTAAAGATTGTCTAATCCATCCCCTTTATTTTTTATTTTATTTTTATTTTTTTGGATGAAGAAACTGAGCCTGAGAGATTAAGCAACTGCAGAGGTGGGACCTTTCTCAATCCACTCATAGAGAGTTTCTTTTCATCAATGAGAAAACAATAGGTATTTGTTTCAAATGAAATGATCATAGACAACTCTATCCATCTCTCTATAGGGAAAGATAAAGGCATGAATTGACAGAGTTTGTTTTTGATGGCTCTTGGTAAACCTCTTGCCAGTTTGATTGTTTCCTCTTAACCCCTAAGTGTTTCTCTTGTTTTCTGTTTCTATGGGATCTCACTGTCAAGTTTTGAAAAATCTAATAATGCCTTCAAACTAATCCCCCTCTTAGTGGGTAACTGATAACAGGTTAAGAAGTTAAAGTCTACAGACCCAAAGGAATGAATCTCTAAAAATGGGATTCCAGGAAGTATATAACATGATAGGAATGAATTGTTTTTGGAGGGTCAAGGAAAGGAGGAGGTATGTTGTTGAATTTTTTCAAAAGAAATTTTCAAACCAGAAAGCAGAAATGTGACTATTTGAGGGAGTGAAATGCTCTCCCCCAGACTCCCCTTATTCTCCATTGATTACCCTAGAAAGGCATTCAGGAGGTTTGTGGCAAAAACTGTTGACTTAGTCTTGTTTCCCAAGTGCTATATAGTCCCTGCTTAGGCAGAAACTGGGGGATATTGCTTCTCAGTGGCACATTTTAATTTTTGCAGAAATCAAGGAATTTCTGCTGCATGCAGATTACAAAAGTAGTTTAATGGCCCACACAGCACTACCCATGTCCATAAAAATAACAAGTAAAGAGGATTTTGCTGTATTTTTCCTCCTCTCTTTTAGTAAGCAGCAAAGTACCTGGTGATTTAAAATGGAATAGAGTCACAAGCCGGGTGGTGACAGGCAGTACTAAAAAAGAGCCGCTGTGGATATGAAGGGCTTTTAGGGAAATCAGGGAGAAGACTGGCAGATGTGAGAAATAATCTTTGGAATAGAAATACGACATATGAAGATGATCTGGGCATTTTGAGCATTGATTTTCCCTCTCCAGCATTAGCTTTCTAGGAATCAGAGAATTTAAGAACAGAATGTTTCTTATTCAAAAGATGATGTCACAATAACTCAGAGAAGGGAAGCCACTTGCCCAAGGTCACACAGTAAATGGTTGACATTTTGGTGACTAAATGAGAGTCCTGGGATAAGAATTCAGGAAGGTACTAAGGTGGAGGAAGAGTTGAATTGGGAAATACACAGAGATTGTGTGTATTTACTTCTCCTGGGACCTTAGGCAAATCATTTAGTTTAATTACATCTCTTCTTTCTTTGGCAAGATGAGGAGTTAGATCAGAGATTTTATATATATGTGTGTGTATAATATTTCCTAATTACATAAACATTTTTAACATTAATTTAAAAAGTTTTTGACTTCCAAATTCTCTCCCTCCCTTCTGCAACTCCCCCTTAGGGCAAGCAGTAAGATATAGATTATGTATCTAAAGTCATACAAAGCAAATATCCATGTTTAGCATGTTGCAAAAGATAACATAGACAGCAAAACTTCAAGAAAAATAAGAAAGTTAAAATAGAGTTTATAAGTTCTCTTTCTAGAGTATTTTTAATAATGAGTTCTTTGTAATTGTCTTAGATCATTGTCTTGATCAGAATAAATCTTTAAATCTTGTAGATCAGATGTTCTCAACCTTTTTGTGAGTCAAAGACCCTTTGACAGACTGGGAAATCCTAAGGATCCTGAGATAGTACAGAAGATAGGGTCTTGGAATTAAAGTTGGTAAAACTGGGTTCCAATCCAGCATGACAGTTTTTTTTAAGTTTTTGCAAGGCAGATGGGGTTAAGTGGCTTGCCCAAGGCCACACAGCTAGGTAATTATTAAGTGTCTGAGGATGGATTTGAACTCAGGTACTCCTGACTCCAGAGCCAGTGCTCTATCCACTGCGCCACCTAGCTGCCCCAAGACTATGACAGTTTATTTATTTTATTTTATTTTATTTTTCTCTGGTTACATGTAAAAAAAAGTTTTAATATTCATTTAATTTTTTTTTAAATTTAAGGCAATGGGGTCAAGTGACTTGCCCAAGGTCACATAGCTAGGTTAGTGTCTGAAGCCAAATTTGGACTCAAAAGATAACATAGACAACAAAACTTCATGGGCCTGACTCCAGAGCCAGTGCTCTATCCACTGTGCCACCCAGCTGCCCCTTAATATTCATTTTTTAAAACTTTGAATTCTGAATTCTCTCCCTTTTTCCCTACTCTCCCTCCCACTTTTAAACTTTGTGAAGCTGGACAGGTCACTCAAATTCTCAACTAAATCTTCTTAATCTGAAAAAAAGGATTGATAGTTTGAGACTTAATATATGAAGTGTGCTTTGAAAACCTTAAATCATTATATAAATTCTATTGTTATTTTAAAAAATTAATAATTGAATGAAATGCTAAATTTCAGTTAGTGTTTAGTGAAAATAAAAGTGTAACATTTTTTCCCTCTACCTAGATTTAACAGAAAATCTTAACTTTATCCCTGGATGCTAGGTTAAGAACCCCTGAAGCAGATGATCTCTAAGGCCCTTCCCAGTTCTAAATCTCTGACTCTGAAAGTTCTGATACCTGGTTCTAGTCTTCACATACACAAACTTTATTTGATTATGCATAGAGTATCATTTTATGGCACAAATCTTTTTGTACATGATATATTCAGCCATGGCCTGGAAAGTTTGACCTTGAGTTTATTCCAGCTTTAAAAACAATTTTTTACTACATTTTACAATTCAGATTTTTTGCTTGTCTCTTGGTCTTCTTTTCCCCAGCCCCATTACCCTGAAGATGTCAGATTTTTACTAGATGATTGTCATTGCCATTGGTTTCTACTTAATGGCCATCAGTCTATTGGGGATGGGCCTCTCATTATTTCTTGAGACTGGTCCATGAGCTGTAAAGTCAGCTTATTCCAGGACTATAGCTGAAGTCTTTGTAGCTTGGTAAACCTGTTAAGAGCCTCTGCTCTCCTGCCCGAGTCTTGGAGCACAGAATCACCACTAGTCTATGAGGAGATAGATATTAGGGTAGGGCAAAATTAGATTTAGGAGAAAAGCAAATGTTTACTGACACTATGCTCCATTCAGAATGCAACATTGTGACTGACCATCATTCATCCCATAGTATGGGGGTATAGGAGAAAATGGTGACATTCCTAGAGGGAAATGATTGTACTTACATCTGATAGTTTTAGTAAGCTTGTGGGCTTTTGTGTTCATATGTATGCATGTTTGTGTAAACATGCAAAATTATTTGACAATGTTAGAGACTGAGCTGTTCCACATTAAGTGAATTTTCCAAATAATTGCCCATAAGCACCCAAATATTTTATTTTAGCTATTTGGTAGACCTTTTTTCTAAAGAGCATGTCACATTCCTCTACCTTCTATTGCGAGAAAGGGGCTGGGGGGAGGGGGGAGACACACAGACAGAGAGAGAGAGAGAGAGAGAGAGAGAGAGAGAGGGAGAGAGGCAGCGAGAGAGAAAGAGAAAGAGAGAAATTGAAAGTCAGAGAGAGAGAGAAATAGAGGAAAAAGAGAGAGAGAAGCAGGGGGAGAGGGAGAGACAGAGACAGAGAGAGCACCAGAGAGAGACAGGGAGAGAGAGAGAGAGAGAGAGAGAGAGAGAGAGAGAGAGAGAGAGAGAGAGAGAGAGAAGAAGAAGAAGAAGAAGAAGAAGAAGAAGAAGAAGAAGAAGAAGAAGAAGAAGAAGAAGAAGAAGAGAGACAGAGAGAGACAGCGAGAGAGAAAGAGAGAGAAATCAGAGAGAGAAAAATAGAGGAAAAAGAGAGAGAGAGGAGAGAGAGAGAGAGACAGAGACAGAGAGAGACAGAGAGAAAGAGATAGAGATGACAGAGACAGAGAGAGCACCAGAGAGACAAAGAGAGAGAGGAGAGACAGAGAGATGAATAGACAGATACAGAGAGTCAGAGAGAGAAAGAAATAGAAAGTCAGAAAGACAGAGAGAGAGAGAGAGAGAGAGAGAGAGAGAGAGAGAGAGAAATAAAAAAAGAGAGAAATAGAAAAAGAGAGAGAGGAGAGAGGAGAGAAGGAGAGAGAGACAGTTGAGCGAGAAAGAGAAAGAAATTGAAAGTCAGAGAGAGAGAGAAAAATAGAGGGAAAAGAGAGAGAGAAGGAGGGAGGAGAGAGAGAGAGAGAGAGAGAGAGAGAGAGAGAGAGAGAGAGAGAGAGAGAAATAGAGGAAAAAGATAGAGAGAAGGAGAGAAGGAGAGAGACAGAGAGATAGAGACAGAAAGAGATAGAGATGACAGAGGCAGACAGAGAGAGCACCAGAGAGACAAAGAGAGAGAGGAGAGACAGAGGAGAGATAGAGGGACAGAGAGACAGATACAGAGAGCCAGACAGAGAGAGAAATAGAAAGTCAGAGAGAAAGACAGACAGACAGACAGAGAGAGAGAGAGAGAGATAAAAAAAGAGAAATAGAAGAAGAGAGAGAGGAGAGAAGGAGAGAGAGACAGTGAGAGAGAAAGAAATTGAAAGTCAGAGAGAGAGAAAAATAGAGGGAAAAGAGAGAGAGGAGAGAGTGGGAGGGGAGGGAGGGAGGGAGAGGGAGAGGGAGAGGGAGAGAGAGAGAGAGAGAGAGAGAGAGAGAGAGAGAGAGAGAGAGAGAGAGAGAGAGAAAGCAATGCTTACCAGGCAGTTGGGTTAAGTTGTAAATGCATTTGATGTATCTTTCTACCTAAATCTATGCAGTAGGTTTTATGGGGCCTGTAAATATGAACTGATTTTCTTTTACATATGTGAGTCAGCCTCATTTTCGTCTAAAGTGGACTTTATGAACCTGCACGAATTAGAATAAACACTGAACCCAGCAATCAGTGCTATATTTAGGCAGTAAATAGCTAAGCTTTTTGGTATGTGTGCAGAATATTAAAAAATATATATTAGATTTGAGTCCTACTACTATTCCTGAAGCTGGTTGATCAACAGATAAGGCTCATGTCATCTTCTTTAGCCAGTGGGTACCCCAGGTATCAGCCATCTGAAGAAGAGTTTTGTCTGACAGATAAAGAAGCTCTTTCAGGGTATTATTTAAAATCTTGAAGCCATTATCTCATAAATCCTTATAGATCTATCACATTTTTCCACCTCCATGAAGTCTTCCTTGCTACCTCCAAATAATATTAATCCCCTTCCCTTCCAACTATCCATAATGCTTATTTCTAGGACCACACAGCTGGCCATTTAATTACAATGTTTAACTCTTGGCAATATTCCCACTGCCTTGTATTGATCTGTTTAATGGATGAAATTTCTGTCTTATCAACTTTAAACTCCTGGTAGAATTTCCATCATACCTTAATCTCCAGTGTTCAAAGAGAACTTAAAGGTCTTCTTGTCCAATCCCAGGTCTAGCATTCTCATCCATTAAATGGCAGGACTGGGATTCAAGACTCACTGTTTTTCCTGTTGTAACTATTGTAGTTAGTCATGCATAGGTAAGAACATCTCAGTTCCTGCTGCAGGAGATTGTGGTTTGCCCAGGATCATGTAGCTAGTTATAGAGTCAGAACTAGAACCTAAGTCTTCCAACTTCCAGATGAATGACATTACTACTCTCACATTTCTTCTCTCATCTTAACCTTTATTTTTCACAGTGTCTTTACAACACAATAGTTGTTAACTTGAATTGGCATATAATTGACAATAGTAGTATCTGATTGTTATCCAGTTGTTTTCCAGGTGTGTCTGACTCTTTATGACCTCATTTGGGGTTTTCATAGCAGGAATACTAGAGTGGTTTGCCAGTGTTTTCTCCAGTTTGTTTTACATATGAGGAAACTGAGGCAAATAGGGTGAAATGACTTGCCTAGGGTCACATAGCTATTTAATGTCTGAAGTCAGATTTGTAACCAGGAAAAAAGAGACTTCCTGATTCCAAGTCTAGAATTGTATTCATAACATCACCTAGTTTCTACCTAGCTATAATTTCTGATGCTTTTCTTAATTTTCCTCTTCTATTTTTATAAAATCTTTTTTCCCAAATTTTGATTTGGGTAATTTGATTTTCTTCTCTTTAGGAAGTTTTGTAATGTTCCTATTTAATATTATTCCCAGACAGAAGTCCTTGGAGGAACTCACCCTCTAGAGAGAATTTTTTTTTAAAGGAACTTATATGTTTTGCACTGTTAGTAACTCTCTTTGTGGTGGTGAAGAACTGGAAACTGTGCAATGTCTGAACAAGTTGTAGTATATGATCATGATGGCTCATACATTGTGCATTAAGAAATGATGAACTTGATATTAGAAAAACATGGATAGATGTGCATGGAATAATGAAGAATGAACTGAGCAGAACCAAGAGAATGTAATATACAATAATAGTAATATTGTTTTAAGAATAATTTTGAACAATTAAGTCATTTTGACTATTATAAATACTTAAATTGACTTCAAAGGACTTATGAAGGGAGATGCTATCTGCATGCAGAGAAAGAACTGATAAATAGAAATATATAGAATGATTTTATATAGGAGTGTCTAGTGGTAGCCATTTGCAGAGTAAAGGGGAAGAGGAGGAAGAAAAATAGGAAAAAAGAAAAGACAGTAACTTGATAACTTTTTTATATATTTAATAGGAATAGGAAGTTGTACAAAATAGATTTGTAGCTTCATGTGCATTTTTCCCCTACTCTGCTATGTTATTGAAATGCTTGTTTTATTTCTTAAGTTCAGAATAAATAAAATAAAAAAAGGAGATAATTCCTTTTTGATTCAAACTTTGTATTCTTTGGTGAGATATCTTCCAATGCATACCATGTGTACCACTTGCAAACCTTACAGCATTATATAAAAACTGTTATTATGCATTACTTGATATTAATAATCAGGTTGTTGAACTAAGCTAGTATTTGCGTTATATTTTCAAGGAATTATCTTCATATGAATTTTGAGATATATTTGGAATATCTTTCTTTCTTGGAAAAGAAACCTTAGGATGATATACTTCATTTGAAGTATATCACTTCATTGCTTGACCAAATCAGTTGTTCTTTTACAATTAACAAAAACTAAACACAGTGGACTCTTGTATTCTCTTAGTCAAAACTCAGGTGATGTCAAACTCAAATGGAAACACTCATCTGTAGCATAAATTTACTTAGAAAATCTCAAATTTACATTATCTACATTGTATTGTATTTTTATTTATTTTGTTAAACATTTTCCAAAACATTTTAATCTGATTTGGGTCATACATGGGAGATTAACAGACTGTGAGTTTGATATCTCTACTCCACATCATTCAGTGAATCATGTGTTAATGAGGTATATTCCAAAATCAGCCATAAGTGTTTGTATCAACTATCCACCCAGAAATAAATAAAGGGATAAAGGATACTCATTGTTCAGATTATCACAAGTAGTTATGTGGTCAACCTAAAGACCTTATCCACCAGTATATTTAAGGAAGAATTTGATACTGTGGAATAGCCATTTTCTCTACATATCTGATTTAAATCTTAGTTAAAATCATGTCCCTGATGCTAGTAATCTGTATAACCCCAAGAAAGTCACAAGACCTCCCTATGCCTCACATCCTTCATATCAAATGAGGAAATTAATTTAGATGGTCTCTGATTCAAATCTTCCTTTCTCTAGTTTTGTGATCATTTAAGTCTATGATCCTACAAGTTAAATATTTTGAATGACTATTGAAAATGAGAACTGGGTCCACAATAAAAGGAGAGTAGCTGACATGACCTTTGGAAAATTGCAGCATTATTTTAATGACTAGTATCTATCCCCTAAGGCAAAGGCTTATCTTTTTGAAAAATTAATATTTATTGATATCTTTTATTCTTATATCACAAGGTAACTTTGCGCTCTCTCTCTCTCTCTCTCTCTCTCTCTCTCTCTCTCTCTCTCTCAGAAACCCATCCCAAATAATAAAGAATGAGGGAGGAAAGGAATTCAGGAAAACTACCCCAGAGATTGAAAAAGTCTGATACCCACTGCAATCCAAATCCATAGGCTTTTCTTCTACTTTTGCAAAGAAAAAGGTTGAGGTATATCTTCTCATTTTTCTTTTTCAGGGTCAAGCTTGGTCATCATAATTTCACAGCATTTCCTTTGGATTATTTTGTGTTTTTTTTCTTTTCTTTTATGTTATTATTATTGAGTCTATTGTTTACCTCTCTTTGGATCTGGCCATGCAAGTCTTCCAGTGCTGCTCTGTATTTACCATATTTATTATTCCTTATTTATAATAATCATATTATTTTCAGTCATTTTCAGTCATGTTTTGACTCTTTGCGAACCCATTTGGGGTTTTCTTGGCAAAAACACTGGAGTGGTTTTCCATTTCCTGCTCTAGCCCATTTGTAGATATGGAGACTGAGGCAAACAGGGCTAAGTGATTTGCCCACGAAAATGAATTTTCCTGATTCCAAGTCTGATGCTGTATCCACTGTTTCACTTAGCTGCCATGCACAACAATATTCTTTTATATTAATGTACCACAACTTCTTTTAAGCCATTGATAGGCATCTGCTTTGTTTCCATTTCTTTGCTACTATAGAAAGTGCTGCTATAAATACTTGAGTCTATATGGAACCTTTTTGTTTTTGTCATTAACTTCCTTGGGCAATATTCCTATTAGTGGAATATTAAGTCAAATGGTTTGACCATTTAATTTACTTTGTATATTTCCAAATTAATTTACAGGCTTATATTTAATAGCATGAAATTAAACATCATTCAGCTGAAGGCCCATTCTCTTAAGACATTCTTTCCCCTCTGGGGTGGCTCTTAACCTATTTTGTGTGTGTGTCATGGATTCCTTCAGCAGTGGGGTGAAACTCTTTCTCTGAAGAATGTTTTTTCCTTCAATAATGCATAGAATAAAAACAATAGTATTACAAAGGAAATTAATTATACTGAAATATGGTTATAAAATTATTTCTTAAAGCTATAAGTTCCTGGATCCCAAGTTAAGAACACATATCCTAAGGTCATTTACTTAGTTTTATATTTTCACAGAAATATTGAATGATTTTAGTTAAGATATGTCTGGAACGGACTTTGCCAAAGAAAATGTATGCAAATATAAGGAATGTTGTTGGTAATTTGAGGGGATAAAGCAAACAAACAAATTCTTATATTTTCTAAGCTATGACTGGTGGTGTATGTCATCTTGTATTACCAGGTATTATTGCAGAATCTTTCTCTTTGAAGGAAGGAAAGAAAAATCAGGGATAGTGTTCATTTGTAAACTATTGGAAATATTCTTTTTTGATCTTATTTTCAGGTTAGAGAACTTTATGGAAAATTTGTTATCCCCTAGGTCTTTGAAAGCATCTAGCTTGTTTCTAGGAGTGGAGCAGTCCAGACCAACTTATATACACATACCTTCCCAAACTTCTGTGTCTGATTTTCAAAACTGTAGAGATATTTTCTTTAAGTCATCTTGAGGGGGAACAGGAACTCTTGTGTGGATTGGCACTTAAATTTTTTTAAACTATAGTAGTTACAATGGTGCTCTTGTGAGAATCTAACAACCTAAAGAGAGAGACATAGACCAGATCAAAGAATTTAGAAGCGAAAGGGATCTGGGAGATGATGTCATCTAGCACCTTCATTTCACAATAAAGTAGCTGAGGCAAAAAAAAAAAAAAAGTATAAAGGAATTGTCCAAGGTCATACAGGTTGGGAGTAGTTAAGTTTCAAACTCAAATCCTCAAATCCCCATACCAGTGTTTTTTCACTGTAGCAGAAGCACACTTAAAAGTTTTGTGATTTCATGAATGCAGGGGATTCCAGATGTGGACTCCTCCCTGTACCTGACTTGACTATAGTAGTTCAATCCTAAGGAATTAGTTAAGATAGTTGAGTTTTAATGCCTTGTTTGAGGTCACATAGTTTGAAATATTTCCCCAAACTTATTTCTCTAGAATCTAACAGGTTTAAAATGCACCGTGCACTTTAAGACTTACTGGGGAGGGGGTAGCCAGTAGATAGAGCACTGCCCTGGAGGCAGGAGGACCTGAGTTCAAATCCAGCATGAGACATTTAATAGTTATCTAGCTGTGTGACCTTGGGCAAGCCACTTAACCCCTTTGCCTTGCAAAAAAAAAAACCCAGCAAGGCAGTGGGGTTAAGTGGCTTGCCCAAGGCCACACAGCTAGGTAATTAATATGTGTCTGAGGCTGGATTTGAACTCAGGTACTTTTGATTCCAGGGCCGGTGCTCTATCCACTGTGCCATCTAGCCACCCCACCCATTGCCTTGTTAAAAAAAAGAATTACTGGGGAAGTAGAGATGAAGATTACCTTGTTTTCAAGGTCATAGTGGTATTGGTGGTGGTGATGGTGATGCCATAGATATAGAATCAGTTTGTGAGATCTAGGAAGCCTAAGGTAGAAATTACTGAGAATGTTCTTATATCTGAAGTGAGGAGGAAGAACTTTAGAGTTCAGGTGAGAGAACTGGTCAGAGAAAGGACTAAGAAAGAGTCAAACCAAGTGAGTTTTAACCCTTAGAAGTGGAAGAACAATTTAACTTTTATGGATTACATTCTTGTGGCAGTGGAAGTCAGAAATGGGACTGGCTTCTAGCTCTTCAGTGATAGTGAGAATTAAGTATTGAGATGTGTTTTTAATCTGAAGAGTGGTGTCCTTACTGAAAACCATGGCTTCCTGTTTGTGGGGGTGAGGTAGTGTCTCTATCTTAACCGTTTGTTTTTTTTTGTCCTTCATTTTGAAGAAGACCATGACATCAAAGGATGTGATACCATGAAAAGTACATGAACTGGATTTGAATGAGAAGGATGCTGTGCTAAGTCAACAGCCTCACATTCTCCTCCAGAGTCACCCGGGTCCAGTGGCCAGATTAGGAATCAAGAAGATAGGAGATGGTTCTGAATGCAAGCTAATCAGGGTTAAGTGACTTGCCCAAGGTCACACAGCTAGTACATGGTGAGTGTCTGAGGTTGGATTTGAACTCCCATCCTCCTGAATCCAAGGCCAATGTGCTTTCCACTGAGCCACTGAGCCCTGTCATAATTTATGGTTCACAGGATTATAGGATAATAAATTAGGAATGACTTTAGATAATATCTAGTCTAATTCTTTTGTTTTATAGATGAGGATTGTGGAGTTTTATAATTCTTACAATAAGAATTTTAAACTGAAAAGGAAGATGGAGAGGAAAACTGAAGCTAAGCTGAATGCTATAGAGATAAGGTACAATGTAAGGAAAAGAAAAGCAACAAATCCAAGAACACAATTGCTTGATATCATTGAGATTTCTTAGAATGGAATCCATGTTTAGAAAAATGGCTATGGAAGGGCCTGTCTTAACCAGGAGAAAAAGAGTAGATAAAAAGAGGGTATGTAAAGAATGTATAGTTAAGTTAGAAAGTCTAAGAACCAAAGGGGCAGGGGAAAGCATTTGGATGAAGATCAATAAAGGAGAAAGAGGAGTTATATTGCCATTGGAGTAAACTATAGAGCATGTTGTCAAATGCTTTCATTGAGTGTGAATACAGCATGAAGCTCAGCTACTGCATGATGATAAATTCTTCAACTTGAAAGATGAACCTTTTTTTGGCCAAGGACTATTGGAATATTTATCATATCATTTGTCTGAAGCTTAGCTTCAGTTTTCCTCTCCATCTTCCTTTTCAGTTTAAAATTCTCATTGTAAGAATATTTGTTCAATCATTTAATTAATTCATCCTTAAAATTTATCATCCCTAAAATTCATCCCTAGATTTATTGAATTTTGAATCCTGTTTGAGGTTACCATGGCAGCACAGACTACAAACCCTTTGTGGACTATGGGGTGGACATTATCTGCCCCTGCTATAGACCATTTGGACAGAAGGAAGATCTAAATGAATCCAGGAAAAAATTATGGGGGATCTCATTGTTAATCTTCTGGAACTCGTCCTTACCAAAAAACTGAGCAGCTAATAATTTCTTGCTTTAAAAAGCTAGAAGAAGTGTCAAAAGAATCTTCTCTGTTGAATCCAATACTCACAAGAAAGAAGGAACTGATTGCTGAATTAGAAATGATAGGAGCCCTCATTTTATATGATTGTTCTACATTAGAGTTCATTTACTATGAAGAAAGGGCCATTGAGAAGAGTCTAATATCCAGGAACAGATTTTCAAAGGGTAGGTAGTATTCCATGTACTAAATTTTTTTTTCCAAATTTTATTTAAGGCAATGGGAGTTAAGTGACTGGCCAAGGTCACACAGCTAGGCAATTAAGTGTCTGAGGCTGGATTTGAACTCAGTTCTTCCACTGTGCCACCTAGCTGTCCCTATGTACTAAAATTTTATGGAGAATTCAGTCTAAAGATGTTTTAGAAATCTTTTAAAAATTTATTTATTTTTTTCATCCATATGCACATGTAAATTTTAAGTGGCAAAATTTCCTTCCACCCTCCCTTCCCACCCCTCTCCCCTCAGTGGCTAACAGTCAGGTTAGCATTGTACATACACATTTTTATAGCTGATATGGAAACCTTAAGAATGAAATTCTGAAGATACAAAGAAAAACAATTCTGACAAGGAGGAAAACGTTTGTGCATTGTTGTTTTGCCTAGATTGATATAGTTATATAGAGATGTCATTGACCAACTTATATTTTTAAAAGATAAAAACTAGAAGTTAGGGGTTGCCCCCCCCCATTTTACAATTGAAGAAATTGAGTTTGAGAGAGGTTAAGTGATTTGCTCAGAGTTACAAGTTAGTAAGTATCTGAGGCAGACTTTGAATTCAGTCTATAAATCCCATACTGTACTCATTGCACTGTGTTACTCGAATATGAAAATAAGAGCAAATCAGAGAAGATCAATAGAAAGGCATGGATGGTTCTATAGGAAAGGTGTTATAAGTGCTAAAGCTCAGAATGAGTTGGCATTTGCTAGGAATGCCAAGAATAACAAAAAATAATGGTTTAGTGATATTGGGGAAGAAAAGGGTATTTGATGGGACAATGACAGTTAATGACAAAGAGGACCTAGAGTTGCTCAACTCTTATTTTACTTGTTTTTTTTTTTTTTTTGGTCAAAGAGAAAGGTTGTCTTCAGCCTGGAAAGGAGAGTGAGAAAAAAAATTTAATGGGGATTTGAAACCTAAGGTAAGTAAGGAGATAATATGACAACACCAGTTGATTTTGCTGAATTTATTGCCAGGTCTTTATGTTCTGGGCAATGAAAGAAGGAATAAATGTTATTACTAAGCTACATTATCAATAATAAGCTGAATGATCATGATGAGTGTGTGGGAAAACACATTTGAAATATGGAGTTTTATTCTGGACACATTTTAGAACATTGGTAATCGATAGTACTGATATGAGCAAATTTCAAAGAGTTCAAAGAAAGAAGAGTTGGGAGGGTGATAAAGTCTACATGTTCAGAAAAGGGAAGAGATTGGGAGTAAGTCCAGGGAACATAATTTCAGCTGAAAAATTCAAGAATGTATTATTAAGGGATAGTTAATGAATGATTAGAATAGGAAGCAGTGATCACAAAAAGTCAGGCTGGCTTCATTGAAACTGGGTTTTGTGAGACTAACTTAATTTCCTTTTATAGGAAATTATATTTCCTTATAGATCAGAACAATGTTATGATTGTAGTTTACCTCCATTTTAGCAAAGTAGATGAAAAAAATTTTCAAAGATGTGGGCTTAAATGATTAAAGACATAGATAGGTGGGTTTAAAATTGCTTGGATGCTGTAGTCTAAAGAAAGATAATCAATGGTTTGGGGGTCATTTTGGAAAATCACTTTGGATTATATTTAACTATTTAAAATAGTTACAATGATTCAGATAAAAGAAGAAATGGCATGCTCATCAGATTTACAGATGAGAAAAGTTGGGAGTAACACAAAAGATTCAGGATGTTGAGGCAAATCTTCCAAAAAAAAATCTCAACCTGCCAGAGTGTTTGGTTGAATCTGATAAAAGAAAATTTTATAGAAATGAATGTAAATTCTTACAAATCAACACACACAAACACACACACAAATGAACTTCAGATGCATATGATGGGGAGGTATGGCTAGATAGTAGTTAATCTGGGGATTTTAGTGGGCTGCAAGTTCTGTATATATCAAAAGTATTATGTATAACTCAAGAAAGTAAATAGGATTTCAGAGTGTATTAAAATAGCTTATTGTTTAGAGCACAGTCCTGTTTTACTAGCTGTTCTCTGGTTATTTTTCATATGAAGTGTGATGTTCAGTTCCGGACATCACGTTTTAGGTTGGACATTGACAAACTAGAGGACATTCATAAGTTCATTACATAGAAGGGTCAAAGGAAGGAACTGGGAATATCTAAGTTAGAGGAAAAAAATGTCTTGAGGGGACATGGTAGCTGTTTTCAAATATTTGAAGGGTCATCATTTAGAAGAGCTATTAACTTTGTTCTGCTTGGCCTCAGAGAGCAGAGTCAGAAGCCATCAGCAGATGTTAGAGAGATATGTTTAATATAAGACAGAATGTTTCCCCTCACTAATGGGCTTCTAGCAAAGGTTGGATGACTGACTACTCAACCTGGAGATTATTGAGTGAATTCTTTTTCAGATTTGGGTTTGGTTAGATGACCCCAATTTGGAGATTCTGCGAGACTGAGAACGAGAGAGGGTAAATTCATACACACTTTGTCAGTCTTCATTCAAGCAGAAAAACTGCATTAAACCTAATATGTGATGCTAATAAGTCTCAGCTGAGCAGTGACAGACTTACAGACATCGTCCATGCTTTTTAATTTTCCTTCCCCCAAGCCCAACTTCTTTCCCCAGAAAAGTGAGTGGGATTATAGTCTTCATTGCTGGATAGTGATGTTGACAGCATAAGGCATTCTCAGTATGGAAAATCTCTCTATCAGCCTCACTGGTTTGGCAGATTAGATGCCTGAGGTACAAAAAGGTTGAGTGACTTCCCTAGGGTCATACAACTAGGATGTTTCTGAGTCTGAATTTTAAACCCTAGTTTCATGGCTTCCAGCTCACGAACTCAATAGGAAGCCAGTCTGCATCTCATTCGTAGCAATCTGCATTGCTATAGGGAAATAAAACTCATCACCGGCTCCGTGGCAGGGATCCGAGCTTTAATACAGTGGCAGGATTGTATTTAACATTGTTCCAGGCTGGTGTAAAGATGAAGATAATTCACTTGCTTCTACTTTGATGAGCCCTCCCCCAACTATTGGCAGCTGCCAAAGTCCCTGATGATTTCTGTGTGGGTGATAACGTCTGTCTCCCTCCACATGCTGACTTATTGTACATTCCTTTCATCCACTTGGAATCTGATTTAAATATGAATCAACGGAACACAAAGCCGCCAGACACTCTAAAGAATTGTAACTTTGTCATATTTTGTCCAATCACAACAGTTGTCATATCATTTTCTTCAGCCTAGAGAAGGTCTGTCAGATGAGACCGAGTGACAATGTTTGGGAATACGGCAACATTAATCACATGAAAGTGATTTATTTTTAATCTAGCACATTGTAGCCATCCCCCAGATATTTGTGAATATATATTGAGACCAAACCTTGAAATTCTGATAATTGGTTTCTTGAAAAATGACACATCCCTTCTCCTTTTTCCTCCTCCGACCCTCCCCTGCTATTTGGATGAGCATGGAAAGTTTCTTAACTCTCCTGGTCCATAAAACTGATAGAATCAAGGAACTGGAAGGAACCTTAGAGATTACCTAGTCTAACACCTTCATTTTATAGGTATGGTGATTGAAGCCTAGAAGGGATAAATGACTTCCCAGGTAGTCAGTGATAGGACTGAGCATAAAACTCAGATATCTTGTCTAGGATGTAGTTTAGGAATTTCTACTCCTCCACACTACCTCTTCACAGAGAGCAATCATCTCCTTACAACTTTTATCACAGAAGTCCAATTATTCATAGACCTTCAGGAAAGGACTTTTGCTTTTGTCTTTAAATTGAACAACTTCTTTGTACTTAAACCTTTTCTTAGTCTACTCAAAATATTTCCATTTTCTCTTCCTCATTTCCCCTCTGTTACAGGATCTTCAAGGTCTAGGCTCATGTGACTTTTCCTTCCAACTAGGTAGCTCTATTTTGGGCTCCTTAAGGCCAAACTTGCTTTCTGTCTACTGAGAGTACAAGCACTTCTTTCCTTTTTAGTTTTTTTTAGATCCAATTTGTTCCATTTTTTAAGACCATAGGCACCTGAAATGTTGGTATAAATATGTATTATATATGTGTGTGTGTGTGTGTGTGTGTGTGTGTGTGTGTGTGTGTTGCTTTTGTTTCCTTGAGGTCTGTTCTTGGCTCTCTGAGTTTGCATTGTATTTCCTCGTAGTTACACTCCTTTCTTAAATCCCTCTCTACTGGAGATCTGAAATATCTTTGATAAGTACTTTGCACATAGTAGAACACAATAAATATATACTGAATCTTTTGTTGCCTGTGTTATTTTTCTTTATGCGTGTGCATACATAGTTGATATTATTTAGTGATGCTTTCTTTTAAAGCCCCCAGCATGTAACTCAAGCTTGTTTTTTTTTTAAAGACTAGATATTCTATATATTCAGTGAGAAAGATAAAAAAGGTTACCTGGACTCATGCTTCTATGGATCAGCCTCCACCAAGAACTTTCAATGAAATCAACAGCAATCATTTGTTAAGAACTTATCTCATTCCAATCACTATACAAGATACTTGGACATAAAAAAGTAAAGTAGTCCTACTTTCCAGGAGTTTATCATGTGAGGTAATATTTGGATTTAAAAGTGTTCACAAAAATTATGATGTTTATCCTTCATTCTCAAAGAAGACCAAAAATAAGTAAAAGCAAATAAGAGAAGGAAACACTAGTGGTTATGGAGATCAGGAAAAACTTCAGTTGAAATAGTCCTTTGGGCATTTTTGAAAGAAACAAGGTAGTGTAAGAGCCTGAGGTAGGAATGGGTTCATTCCAGGGATGGACAGACAGTGCAGAGGGGGTCAAGTCTCCATGGGAAAAACATCAATGAGACCAGTTTGTTGGGGTTTAGAGTGTAGGAATAACACTGAGTTGTGTGGATATAACAGAACACAAGGAATAGTGAGTATTCCCTAGGGCTGGTATCCAGAAGACTTGGTTTTAAGTTCTTTGGGTTTTTTTTAGGTTTTTTGCAAGGCAAATGGGGTTAAGTGGCTTGCCCAAGGCCACACAGCTAGGTAATTTTTAAGTGTCTGAGACCGGATTTGAACCCAGGTGCTCCTGACTCCAGGGCCGGTGCTTTATCTATTGTGCCACCTAGCTGCCCGGTTTTAAGTTCTAACTCTATCACTATGTAACTGTAGGTAAGTCATTTCCCTTTTTGGTATCACAGTTACTGTTTACAATGAAGATGTGCCCTATGTTATTTGGAAAGTTCCTTAGATCTAGATTTTAATGATTTTTATAGGTGTCATAAAACAAAGTCCTTGAACTTGCCCTCATAGGGCTGAGAAATATGGATCAGGATACCTGAATTCTAGTCTGCTTATGTTCCCTAAGTAGCTGTGTGACCTTAGACAAATCATTTTAACTCTATAGATCTCAGTTTCCACATTTGTAAAAACTTCTATCATTGGGTTGGATTTCCTTATGCATTCTAATATATCTGATTTCTAAGAACTTTTCTAACTTATACTGATATCTTCCATGACCTGTAAGGAACTTGCAAATGTTTTTGGGTAGTGATGGTGATGAAGACATTTATGCATACAAATAATTAGAAAACTGTGATAGACTTAATTTAATAAAGTGCTAGGTTATATTTAAATTATATATTAATTGTCAAAATGTATAGTTGAAAATTTAACTTGTTCCCAATAATCATGAAGGGAAGAAATCAGTGTTGACTGTAGCTGTTAGAGAAGACTTCTTGGAGGAGGTGGGGTTAAAAGGGGTCTTGAAGAATGAGTAGGATTTCGCAAAGGGAGAGACAAGAAGGGGGAGTGAGCAGCACAATCAGAGGCTATTGTAAGTCTATGGTTGTCACATGGCTATGAAATCAGGACAGAGACAAGGAGAGCAAAGAATAAATTCTGTAGCTGTCATTTAATTGCCATAGGACCTTTTCCTGAATAGATTTCTTCATATGTACCATTAGCTAAATATGATGGTTATTGACAGTGCTATTTTTTAATTCATCCAAACTAATCACGTGTCACTGGAAATCTGACATTTAGAATCGGTTTTCCCAAGCCCCTAAATTTTAATTAAAGTAATTATGTTATTAGCAGGAGCTTCAATTTTTATTCCCTGCATGTTCATAGGGAGAAGGATGGAGAGGAGTTCAGCTCTAGCTTGACCTCATGCATGTTTTTGAGTATCATTAGCATGGCTTTCTCTTTCCTAGGTTGGGGACTGCAGCTTATCTCGCCATGCGTCATACTCCCCACTTCATTAATGAGAAAGAAGGTAATAGCCAGAACTATGGCAAGACACTTAAAAGGACTTGAGTTTTGCCATTTAGAAGTAAATGGCTGATGAGATGCAGGGTAATTTCAAATGGATGTCTTTTCAGACCAAGAGAGGAACTAAGTTTTCTTCTGTACTTTCAGACTTAGACTAGATATTTCTAATTAATTAGCTTCCCTTGTCTTAAACTTGACTGCAGAGAATAATCAAGTTGGGCTTCTTTTCTGTGTATTAAACACCTGGTCACAGACTAAGTGAATTAAACATAAAATATTAAATGGGGAGCATTTATCAGATTTCAACTCCCCTCCCCTTTTGTCAGGTTATTAAGTAGTTTTTATGTTTATGGATGAGATTTGCCTAGTACCTTAAATTACTATAAACGGATTATTTCTTCTTTGCTTACTACATCTACTGTAGATGCAAGTAAATCTCAGAACAAAATTTCAGAACTCATCTAGAGACAGTACTGAGCTCAGTTCTTAATAGTGATCACCAAACATTGGTAAATTGACTAATGCAAAAAAATGATGAAAAATGCAAATGGTACATACTGGAGGGGTTGTGGAAAAATAGGTACACAAATGCACCATTGGTGGAGCTGTGAATTTGTTCAACCATTCTGGAAAATGTCACTAAACTATGTATACATCATTTATTCCAGAGATATTTCTTCTTAGTATGTATCTCTAAGAGGTCAAAGACAGAAGGAAAGTCATCATAAAAACAAGAATAATTAGAGATGTACCTTTTTGTAGTTTTGAGGATTTGGAAAGAAGGTACATTATTGGATAATAGCTGACTAGTTGTGGTACAGGGATGTAACAGAATACTACTGAGTCATTAAAAAAAATGATGTGAATGAAGAATTCAGAGTAACTTGGAAAGGCTTGTAGGAATGGACATAATAAGGTAAACAGAATTGAGGGAACAATTTACATGATGACCAAAACAATGTAAAGGAAAACAACATTGAAAGATTTCACAACTAGGATCAAACTGATAACTAATCAAATCATGACATCAGAAAAGTAGTAGTGAAACATCCTATTTCTTGGCAGAATGGGTATATATTTGAGGTATAAAATGAAAGAACTGGTTTTCCAGAAAAGATCAAAAGGTTTTATTGCTTATATAAGATAGCAGTGTCTGGTAACTTTTTTTTTCTGGTAACTTTTAAAAGTCAGTCCAGGTGGGAGTAAGACTGTTCAGGCCTGTCAGCATGAGGAAATCCATGTCCTGGATTAAATTCAAGTTTCCTTTCCTCCCACTAATTTTCTTCTAAGGTGATGATCCTGTATCTTCTTTCTAATCTTAATTTCCTTTAGGGCAGTGGTGTCAAACTCAAATTAAAATAAGATCCTTATAGGCTGAATATTGACTTAGAAAGGCACAAATGAACATTTTTTGTGTTCTTCTGTATTTTTGTGTATTTTGCTAAACATTTCCCAATTACTATTTAATTTTGCTCAGGCTTCACCAGGGAGTTTTGCAAGCTGCATGTACCCTGAAGATTTTCTCTCCGGGTGGTAAAATTTTGTTTACTTTTTTGTTGGCTTAAATATTTACTATTATAAATACTGTTAGTCACCAGCCTTTGCTAGTGTGTGTTTACTTATTAAAAATGAAACTTGAAAGATTTAATGGAGAAGAAAGCACAGACAGATCTAACACTAGTATTCTGTCAGAAGTTAGGTCTTAGTGAGGTTAACTTCAATACTGTCAGGGTTCTAGAAAGGGGTTTGTGATTTTTAGAAAAGAAAGGAGCTATCACTTAGAGCTAGTGGAGATTTATCAAAAACATATAATAAACTGGGTATATGGTGGCATGTGCCCATAATCTTTTATTAGGGAAGCAGAAGCTGATTAATTTGAGTTCTGAAGTTTTGAAGTATAGGAAAAGCCAAACTCATCAAGTTTATATACTAAGTCTGGCATCAATATGGTGAGCCACTGGTACTAAATTGGTTAAGGAGAGACCAATTGACCCAGGAGAGAAATGGAAGTAAGCACCTATGAAGAGTGGGATCAAGTCAATGTGCTTCCAACCTGGACATTATAGGGAGATCCAGTGTGAACCCTTCCCCACTAAAACCCTCCAAAAATACCACCACTATCATCACCAACAGCAATAAAGAATACTTTATCAATAACTATTTCTTTAGATCTTAGTAAATCATTTAACAAAAAAATCATTCTATAATTGTAGACCATTATATTCTGGGGAAATCTGATATGAAAGGCAAAAAGTGCAAATAAGAGGTGAAGGGAGCTGAAAGCTGCCTATAATTTTTAATTACTTTGCTATAAGAGAGTGCTAAGATATTTCCATTTAATACAATCCTACATTCATGTTAAGTGTCTATTCCATGTGAAGGTCAGTTAGACTGCACAGTGGATAGGGTGTCTGTCCTGGAATCAGGAAGACTAATCTTGACTTCAAATCCAACTTTGGATACTTACTAGTTTGGGTGACCTTGGGCAAGTCACTTAACCCTGTTTGTCTTAGCTGAAGAAATGGCAAAGTATTTCAGTATCTTTGCCAAAAAAAACCCAAATGGAGTCACAAAGAGTTGGACATGACTGAAAAACAACACTCTGTGTGAAGGATTTTCTTTGACATTAGTGATCATTGTTTGACATGATGGTACTAGAACTAGCCCGTCAATGTTTTTGGAATAATGTGTTATAAATGAGGTATGAGAAAAATGTAATGAATGTGGATAGATAGTGCTATGGTCAGAGAATGGACAGTGTTATTATTGTGGGAAATGTGATGGGATTGATGTAGAAAGTAGTCTTGTAAATCATAAAGTGCAATAGCATGATTGATTCAGTGCTATGGTTTGTGGTCATGTGCAGGTATGGTATTCTGGAGAATTGAGTTTTTCCCTAGTTTATGGAACTGCGGAGAATGTCTAATAAGATTGGGTAGACACTGGTTATATAAACTGCTAGTACCTTGAATCATGAGATTGTGGTTGTGGGTCCTGCTACTTTTCAAAATATCTTTTGGGGAGCGATGAAGAAAGACCCCTAGCAAATTCTTTATTGGAATGGTACGGTCTGAGTTGGAAAAGGGAATATCTGAAGGTGTGGGAAGGGATCATGGATCTGAAACTTATTGACTGAGAAAGGGTTAATTTGTGTGAATGGATTTGTCTGTAACAGGGATTAGATAGTGAGTTGTGACACAGATGACTTTAAGGTTATGAGCATCAGAGATGATTTTATGACTCAAGAGATTTAAGGACAGTTTACTGGAAATACTAGGGAAGGGTACAATTCTTATTTTAGATTAGTTATGGATCTGTTATTTATTTCTGCTGTATTTTTGTTCTACAAAACCATAAGTCTTTTTATCAAACTGACCAAGTTGTCAGGTTAGGACTAGACTTGGTTGTTGTGTCGGGTCTGTGGGACTCTCCAACCAATGTTTCTCCAACAAATGAGACTGCCTCAGGCTCCCTCCCTACTTTAAGCCTTTATTTCGGTAACTATTCATCCTGTCTCTCCAGCTGTTTTGGGATATAGAGAAGACATGACCTCAGATGGTGATTTTTGAAAGCAGGAAAGAAAACTGAATGTAACACTTCAGAGATCTGAATTATCTTCTGGCTAAGCACACTACCCATGCCAAAGGTTTCTGTAGGATGTTTTCATTTCTAGTGAAAATATTTTCTCCAAGAAATAAGAATCAACTTGAGAGAAACAAAGGAAAAGACAAAAACATCTGTCCTTCACCAAACCCTCATCTCTCTTAATCCTTTTTTTTAAAAAAAATATTGCTTAATTTGCTGTAAAGCTATGTCTTCCTGACTCTAAGTCAGTATTCCATCCTCTCTGTCATGCAGACTCTCTTATGCTAAAAAGGATTCTAGATTATGGGCAGGCAATGCTGTCTATTTATATTCATTTCCTCAATAAATATTTATTGAGTAGCCAGCAGAAGAATCCCTTGCATGTATTTAGGACTTTATGGTTTATATTTTTTCAGTCTCTATTTCATTTGTACCTGAAAACATCTCTGTGTGGGAGGCTAGACAAGTATAACTATTCCCACTTTTCAGAGGAATAAACTGAGATGAAATGACTTGCCAAAAGTAACAGTTAATCAGCTCTAGAATCAGGACTCTGAACCAGTTTTCTGACTCCAAGGATAGTTGTTTTAAAAAATTTTAACATGCAGGGCAGCTAAATGGTGCAGTGGATAGAGCATCAGCCTTGGAATCAGGAGTACCTGAGTTCAAATCTAGCCTCAGACACTTAATAATTACCCAGTTACGTGACCTTGGGCAAGCCACTTAACCCCATTGCCTGGGAAAAAAACCCTAAAAATTTTAATATGCTATTTCACAGCAAAGCACTATTTTGGCCACTTGAAGATAAAAAAAAATGAACAAAACATGGTCTTTGCCCTCATGGAGTTTATAACACAATAATAGAGATTTTTTAAAAGCCCTACAATATAAAACATAAGTATATAAAAGAAGTACCAACAAAGTACTATGAGAATTCATAGGAAAAAAGATTATATTTGATTGGCAGTCATGAAAGGTTTCATAGCATTTGATCTCAACTTTGAATACTATGTCAATAGCAAGAGATGATAGGAAGAGGAAGACATCCCAGGCATCTTGGTAAGAGCAGTGGGGAACTAGGTAGTTGCAGTCGATGAAAAGCAGGAGTCAGGAAGACCTGAGTTCAAATGTAGCCTCAGACACCTACTAGCTATGTGTCCCTGGGCAAATCACTTAATCTCTGCTAGCCTCAATTTTTCCATCTATTGGCAAAGAGGAACAAGAACCTATGACTTTTTGGAGGTGGGGCAGCACTGCAGCAAATAGTTTGGTTGAATGCTAGGATATGTGAATGGGAATAATGGAGAGAGAAAAGGCTGGAAAGATAGAGTTAAATTATGGAAAGGTCTGAATGACAGATTGAAGAATTATATTCAAAGTCCAGACCACATGAAAATTCCCACCATTGCTGATCTCAGAATACTCTCTGCCTACTAACAGAGCACCCCCATAATTGTCCCAATAGAGCTTTGGTCAGCTCCCTTAGGATGTGCTTCTGTAGGAAAGTAAGAGCTACTGAACATTGTTTTGGTCTACTGAGAATGTATAGATACTAGTATAGCAATAGGAAAGAGAAAAACACTACTTCCTAAAGGTATATCATTTGAGGAATGTTCTAGTGCCTAAAACCATACTGGAAAGCATTATTTACATGACTTAATGGAAACCTCATGTTTAACAACAGGGTGTATCTTGTCTGGCTTCCCCTAGTGAAAAAACAAGAATCATATTAATTTGAAAGCATAAAGGGGGAAGTCACACTCTTTGGAAGTACAATCTAGGTATTGTACTTCCTACAGACCTAATCCCTTAAACACTTGGATTTATTTTTCCTATATAAGTAGTGGGGACTAGGGAGAAGGATTAACTCTAATTACACCTTCTGTTCTTTTACTCATGAGACAGAAATCTCAGGTCCCTTCAAATTCTCAAATTCTGTGGTTCCATGATTCATGATAACAGGACACTTGCAATGCTCTTTAGGCCTTGAAATAAGAACAAATTCCATTTTTAAAGCTGGTGAGTCAAGGAATCATAGCATTGCTGAGCTGAAAGATACTTCAGAAGTCATCTAGACCAATCTTATCCCTGAGAAGGAATCCTTCTCTACAAGATCCCTAACAAATGACCATCTAGCAGCCGCTTTAAAATCGCTGAAATTTCCAGGATCAGGAAATTCCTCTCCAGACAATGCTACCGTTACATATCTCTTTCCATCTTCTCTGAGGTTAAGTAAAATAAATCTAATCTTTCTTTTACATGACTACCCAGCAAAAACTTTTCTAAGCTCAACTATTATGTCTAGTCTGTTTTCTCTTTTGCAGACTGAGAAAATCTCAATTCTTTCCATTGATCTTGTGCAGCCTGACTTCAAATTCTTTCCTCATTAGCCTTGTATGAAAACATAAAATGTGGATTCCAGACATGAACCCAGTATTTCAAATGTGATCTGATCAGGAGAGACTATAGTAACACTTTAATGTCTCTCACTGTGAACTCTATTTTATCAAAGCAGCCCAAGCTATATTAACTTTTTTGACTGCCATTTATATTAATGATTGGTAATGAATTTGTATATCTTTAGGTCCTTATTTTATGAAACACTATCAGGTTAACCTATTATGGGTTGTTGTGAGTGAGGCATTTTGTAAACCTTCAAGCACTACAAAATGTAAGTTGATGTTTTCTGTTTCTTTCATTTTGAACTTGTGTAATTGAGATTCGGAGCCATTTTTATTAAATCTCATTTTCTAAAAGTTGGTCCATCATTTTAATCTATTGAGATCTTTTGAGGTCTTGAGTCTGTGACATAGAATGTTGGCTATCTTTCTTAGTTACTACTTCTTTGAAAATCTGATAAATGTCATTTCTGTCTTCATCCAAGTCATTGGATACAAATGTTGAACAGAAAAGGGCCAATCATGCTTCTTCTAGATATTTCCTCTTTTCTAAATTGGTATCAATAAAAAATAATCATCTTTTGCCTCACATGTTTAACTAGTTCTAAATCTTTGTTATTCTTCAGTTACATTCTATTCTTCAAAATTCTGAGGATCATGTTGTTCTTGTGACTTTCTTGGCAAAGATTGGAGGGATTTTCCATTTCCTTCTCTAGTAGAGGCAAACAGAGGTTGTGACCTGCCTAAGATCACATAACTAGTAAGTGTCTAAAGCCTGATTTGATTACACACTCTAGATTTGGTGCTCTATCCATGGTGCCATTTAGTTTTTTTGTCCTGAATCTACCTAACTGTATTACATTCAGTTTATATCCCAGCTTTCCCCAAAGATAACATTAAAGACTATCATATTATTTACTACAATCCAGGCATACTATAGTTAAGGAATTTCTCTGAACTGACAGCTTTGTAAACTTGTCAAAAAAAGTGATATTAACCCAAAGAGCCATGTCTTTAAGAAAGTCAAATGCAGGCATCCTAAATGTCCTCCTTAATCTCTAGATTAATCTCTACCTAGAAGCCCCATAATACTATCAATAGGAGCAATGAATATACTTAAGGGTAAGTTTTCATTTAGATAACCTTCAAAACAACACAATTTCATATTTTATTTCTAATGGTGGTACAAATTCTCTATTGGATAGAGCATGACACACTAGGTTATCTCTCATGCATTGGTGTCCCCCAGCCAGGCATATTATGATGGAAGTTGATTGTCTATACTATGGACATTAGCCCCATATCCCTTTCCTAATCTTTATACTAATGCTCATTCTTACTTCATCCTAATTTACTCATCTCATTTCTCAAGGATTCCCAGGCTTTTTTGGGCTCTTTTCCCCTTGTTTTTCACTAAACTTTCTTTATTCTCCAAATAATATGAAAGAAAATAAATTTTAGCATTTATCATGAATATGCATCTAAAAAACAAATTAAGAATGTTAATTTTATATTAAGGAAAACTTTGGTATATAACTTTTTAATTTGCCCTACTGTTTTTGAAATAGGATAATATGGTTACTTATGAAATATTCTCCGTGCCCCACTGACAAAAATATTATACACACATAAATACAAATTTACATATATATACATACATACATATAAACAACCATATAGATCATAGAGGTATATATATATATACTCCAGTTTGGGAACTCTTTTTCTAACCTATTACCAAGATGCATTTTGGAATCTCCACTATGTTTTCAAGAAATTCATATATATATATGATTTTTCACCAACACATTTTCAATCTTCTTCTTTTAAATAAAACATTAAATAAAAAATTAAATCGCATTAAATGAAACTGTCCTCTGAAGATATCACATTTATGGACACCTTTCAATTGGAATAGATTCTTCCCATAATGATAATTTATAGGACTCAGAATAGGGTTTGATAATGCTCCTTGCTTTATACTATTTGTTCTAAACCGTTTCTCTATCTGCACTGCCCCCTGCACCCTTAACTTTCTTCCTATGAAATCCATTCACTGTATACTACCCTCTTCCCTTTCTTATTGCTGTTATCTGCCAAAGTTCAATTCACCTCCCAATTTTCCCAATTTAGCGTCTTGCTTACAGTTTTCATTTCCATTCCATTCACTGTCTCTGTCATCATCACAGACTAATACTAATTTTGACAATTCCTTTAACAACCTAACCTCTCAATTCCTCATTTTCTTCAATTCCTTCCCCCCTGCTTTATTGGTTCAGTCATACCCTAAACCTTGCCGCCTCCTAGAATGAAATCCTGAGTTTTGAAATTCTATTGTCTGGTAACAACCTCCCATTCTTCTACTTTTGACTTTAACTTAACTTACTTGTCTAGAAAACTCATTTCTATTTTTCAGTCTCTTCCGAGATGCTTTAGTTGTATCCATTGACAATTTAATTCTGGACTTTACTATTTTAATTTTTCAATAGTTAGGTCTCTTGACTCATTTGCTTTCTGCTGCTCCTAAATTTGTAATCTCATTTCTACATACTCCTATTTGGTTTCTCTGCTACTACTCTTGGGCTGTTGAATATTGTGGAAGAAAATAAAAATGCACCTGATCTGAATTACTTCAAACTTTATGCATATAACCGAATATAGGCTTGTACCTGACAACCCTTCTGCATCTCATTCTTTAGTAACTTTCCCAGTCATTTCCCTTTCCTCCTAAAGGCATGTAATGCCTCAGTTTTATGCCAGATTGAACTAGCCTGTTTCATAGGGAAGATAGAGGCTATTCAGTGGGATTCCTTCAGTTTTCTTCCATTTCAGAAAGGAGCTACATCATTCACTTTTTCACTTTTCATTGTCTTAAAAAAAGACATTTGTACTGAATCTTGTATTTGAATCTTGTACTGAAATTAAAAAGTTGCCTATTTACTGATGCCTCAATTTTTGCTCATTTTCTCTTCATTACCCTGTCATCTGATTTCACCCCAACTATTCTACTGAAATGCCCCATCAAAAGCTGCTAATGACACCCAAATCATCAAATCCATTTTTCTTTTGTCAGTTCTAATATGAATTAATTTTTCTCCTGTCCATGGGACTGCTGACCATCCCTTCCTACTGAATAGTCTCTTCTCCGGAGGCTTAAGACACATCACATTCACCTTTTCATTCTAAAGACACAAACCGTTCCTTTTCTATAGTTTTGCTTCCTCTTCTTGATAATTTAAGATGGGCAATTACCTAAGGTCCCTAAATCCCTTGAGATTTTCTCCTTTTCTTCTTTGCAACCTCACACCCACCTTTGGTTCTTTCAGAATTTGATTTGATCAACCTCTATCACAGACCTTGAGTGGAGATGCTTCAGCAGTGAAAGCTTGAGAATGGGCACACCAGCACATAGGGGACAAGTCCTGAGCATCTTATAAGGTGCTCTCGTCGGTGAGATTAAAACCTCCCTCTATCTTTCTCAGAAGCCATCGCCATGCAGAGAAAGCCATAGTCAGATCTACTGCCTGTCAGATTCAGAAAGTTCCAACTCACACCCTAAAAGAGCAGTCCTTTTTTGCAGCCGTTTCCCTCCGACCTCTAGTCGGTCAGGCCCCTTGCCTGGTCTCCAGCTTGCTTTGCAGAGCTGTTGGTGCCCAGCAGAGGCGCTAGGGACTTGGGAATGACAAGTCAGCATCGCTCACTCGAATTCTCTAGTCTCTCCAATGGGGCTGCAAGTCTTGTTTTTAAAAACTTTTCTTTCTGTTTGTAGGGAACTCTTGGATTTCAACACAGTACACCGAAACATCTTCTGGACGTTCAGTACTCCCCTCCAATGCTTTTTAGATGTCCCTGTCTCCCTACATAACAGGATCCCCTCTCTTCCCCTCCTCTCCCACCTCCAGAGCATGAAAGCAAGTTTTTAATCATAAACCCTTGGAGACTCCGGGATTGTAAACTCCATTCCTTCCTGCCCCATTTCAGCCCAAGAAATAACCACCTCAATTGGGGCTGTCCCAGTTCAACACAAAAATCGTAGAAGATCATCGTGGTGTCGGAGACACGATTCACTTAAGTCATTTTTCTCATCTGTAAAAAATGGAAATCATAATCTCTGAAGTAACTATCTTTTGGAATTGCCGAGGACCAAATGAAAAATGCGAAATGTCTTTTTTTTTTTTTAAAAAAAAACTTTAAACTTTTACTAAGAGACATCGTAGTTGGTGGATAGACAGCCGGCCCCAGAAGCCAGGAACACAGGTTCAAATTTAACCTCCATCCTGCACTGACCATGTAATTTTGGGCAAGTTAGCCTCCTCCCAGGCGACTGGTAGAGGGAATTTCCTCGTGTGGGAGGGCCCTCTAGCATTGAAATCACAGACTTATGTTGTCAGATATTAATATTAATATTTACAAGATGGGGAACTGAATCCCAGAAGGGAGAAGAGCCTTAGGTAATGCAGTGAGTTAGCAAACAGAATCCAGGGTGCTAGAATATCGCCTCAGAATCCCCCCCCCCCACATTAGACTCATCAGTTACTCCCTCTTTCCGCCCTTCTAATGTTGAATTTTGTGACCCTAATTCCAGGTCTGAAGGGAATTTAGATTGTTTAGGCCAACTCTTATTTTTTTTTGATAAGGAAACTGAGAACTAAGAAGAGAAATTAAGCTAATCGTGAGGCTACACAACGGCCAGGAAAAGAGCACGCTGCGATAGCATCCTTAAGGAGAAGCTGAGTCTTTTGAGTTCTTTCAATACCTCCTTGACTGTTTAAAGTCCCCTTCTCACTCAACCCTTCTCACACCTCAAACATAATAATTCCCATTTGTCTTCTCTACCCCAAAGCTCCTCTCATTCCTGTGGAGGGTAGAAATGAACCCAAATGTACCAGGGAAGGAAACACTTTGCGTTGAAAGGTGAAGCACTGCATTAGTGCTATTACCATCAAACACTTTACATGTTTTTTAAAAGGACAACTTTAAATCAAAATAACCTTCTATGGAAAGGCAGAGAAAACTGGGATTACAGATGCCTGCTTTATATCTGAGGGTGAAGAATGGACGGACCCCGAAAGGGTATAGCGGCTGTGGAGACAGAATGGGAAGTTCTCAGAAATCTGTTCCTCGCCTGGCCTACCGATGGTGAAAAGGGGGAGCCTAGCAAAAGTGGGAAAGGATAATTCCCTTCATCTTGGCCCTCTCATCACCTCCTGTCGCTCACCTTATCTCTGAGTCTCGGAGATCTCCGCTCCTTCCCACACATTATCTTTCCTCCACCTTTCCCAGTGTGATTGAAAAAAAAAAAGGCATAGTGCAGAAAACCTTCTGTGTGTGGTGTGTGTCGGCTTATACAACCTGTCTGCTTGGGGCTGCAATGACCAGTGTGGTCTGGGGCGGGGTGTGGAGATAAAGAAAGGGTTGCTAGATGCGTGTGTTCGGGCTCTTGGGAGGAGCACCTGGGAGATTCTCTTCCCACCTGCAACCACTCCCCCCCGCTCCAGCTTCATTGATTTGGGCACAGCAGGGACCCACCTTGTTTGGCTGTGGACTTTTACCCTGAGCCACAGTTGTCCCTCTCCTCCCTCTTTCACCGGTTCCTCCTCCCTACTCCAATTCACCCACATGCACACTCATGTACAACCTTCACACACGTCCTCAGATACACACATTCTATACTCACACACGCAAACACGCGCGTCCATATACCTAAATTTCATCCTCTTCCGCGCTCTCGCGCTCGTCCACACACCTGCACGCACGCGCTCACCCCCCCCCCCACACCCTGTTGTATGGGTAAAATCCCAGGGGACTCCCGGGGCTGTGGCTGGGGACTAGCCTCCAGGCGCCCCTAAGTGAGTGGAATTTCCTGGGTGGATTTCCGCGCTAGGCTCCAGAGCAGCTCCACCCCCGCTTGGTTGCTTCAGTCACTTGTTCAGCTCCTCCAACGGGAAGAGTTTCGCTCAAAAACACTTTACTCCTCCCCTATCTCAGCACTCGCCCACCCCCCTCACTTCCCACCGCCCGCACCCTCTCCTCCCTCGCAGCCCTCCCCCTCTAGCGCTGAGGGGGGAAACCCCACGGAATAGCACAGGAAGCAAGCTCCAAGTGTGTCGGGAGGGAGAGGAGTTCTGGAGCCTGGCTTAGGGGAGGGGGTGTCCCCGCGCCCGCTCTACCCTGGGCTCTGCTGCTGCGGGCCCTTATTTTCCTGCCGCTCCAACTAGCTGGGGAGAGTCTTTTTTTCCCCCTTTAAACACCAAGTAGCATTTATTGAAAATATTTTTCCCCTTTTTTGAGAGAGGGAACGAGAGAGAGAAGAGAGAACAGAGAGGAGAGAGGAGAGAAGGAAGAGGGAGTGAGAAAGAGAGGAGAGAGAGAGAGAAGAGGGAGGGAGGCAGAGAGAGAGAGAGAGAGAGAGAGAGAGAGAGAGAGAGAGAGAGAGAGAGAGAGAGAGAGAGAGAGAGAGAGAGAGGAGGGAAGAGTAGAGAGGAGCGCTGAGGATCTCCAGGCGGTGGGAGACACCCTCCTTCCCCCGCCTGCCCCCTCCCCCTCCCCTTCCCACTCCCCACACGCGCGCGCACATTTCTCTCCCCCCCTAGCCCCCACGCCGGACCCCGCACCTCGGCGCCAACGGACCAGCCAGCCCAGCAGCGGGAGCCGCAGCGGGATGGAGGCGGCAGCCACGGAGCGCCCCGCAGGCTGGCCGGGGGCGCCCATCGCCCGCACCGGGCTCCTGCTTCTGTCTACTTGGGTCCTAGCTGGGGCCGAGATCACTTGGGGCGGCGGCGGCGGCGGCGCCCCCGCCTCGCCGCCCGGGCTGCCGCTGCTCTGGCCGCGGGGAGTCGCGGGCCAGTGGCCGGAGCCGGCGGCGGGGAGAGGCGGGGGTCTGGGGCGCTGGCCCCGGGAGGAGATGCCTTATCCCGGAGGTGGAGGCAGCAGCCAGGCGGAGGAGGAAGAAGAAGAGGAAGAGGAGGAGGAGGAGGAGGAGGCTGGCCGGCCGGAGGAGAGAGCGTCCTGGGGTCGCGGGTTTCTGGAGCTCGGGGGGTCTGCCCCAGCTGCGCCAGGAAAGCTTGGGGTTAGGAGGAGTCGCCGGGCGCAGCCCCCGGGCTCCCTGGCCCATCGGGGCAGCCGGGGAAATGCCCCGGCGGACGGATCGCGAGGGAACCGGACCCCGGCCAAGAGCTCCCAAGAAGAAGGGAGGGGGCCCAGAGCTCGGGGGGCGGCGGCGGAAGAGCTCAAGCTGACCAGCACCTCGTTCGCTCTGACCGGGGACTCGGCGCACAACCAAGCCATGGTGCACTGGTCCGGATACAACAGCAGCGTGAGTACCTGGCAGCCTGTCCGTCTGGGGGGGTGTGTAGTTTGTCCGTCTAGGGGTGTGTGTGTCCGTGGGTCCGTGGGTCCGGCCGCGCGGGTGCGTGCCTGGCTCTTCACCTGTCCACGGGCGCACCTTTCCGCCCGTGCTCCTGCCGGCTCCGCCGGCTCAGTTACCCCGGGACGCGGGAGGGGGAGAGCAGAGACCTGCTCCCCCCACTTTGGGAGAAGCCCGACTGTCCGAGTCTTTGATCCCCCTCTCTCTCTCTCCCCCTCCCCGCGCCCCTCACAGGTTAGCTGAATTGGAGGCGAGAAGGCGTGAGTTTGTTTACCTAGGACCCCGGGGTGGGGGAGTGAAGTGGGTCCGGAGTGGGGTGGAGGGAGCCGGCAGGGAGGGGTGTGTGTGCGCGCGCGCGCACGCGGATGTGTGTGTGTGTGTGTGTGTGTGTGTGTGTGTGTGTGTGTTTGTGTATGTATGTACGCGCGTGTGATGTGTGAGATGCGTGTGTTTCCCTGAGTGTGTGGAATGGATCTGGAGGAGGCAAGGCTGAGTTGTGATAGAGCCGCCTTTCCCTCCTTCGGAGGGGCAGGGGTCGTGGACCTGGCCTTCTGTCCGCCTTTCTGATGCGCCCCCCCACCCCCAACCCCGGCTCCGGGGGCCAGGGTCACTTTGAAGAGACCTACCTGCCCTAGACAAAGCCGCCTTAAGCGCTAACCTAGCTTAGGCTACTTAGCAGCAGGCGAGGCAGAGAATAAAAGTTTGAAACACAAAAGGAAAAATACCTCCAATCTTTCCTTCCTCCCCGGGGGGGGGGGAGGGGGGAGAGAAAGGCAGGAAAAAAAAGAGCAACAAGGAAATCTTTTCACCTTTGCTAATTCCTCTACTCTCCACCCCTCCCCATCCGCTTGTGGTACTGGGGTTAGCGAGGAGGGAGTCTGGGGTCCTGACCCGCCAGCCCCCTTGGCTTTTCTGCGATAGCTGCGTCTTGCCAGACCCTGTTAGCATCAGGAGGTGGCGCCATTGATGTCGCTTCTGAGCCCCCTAGCTCTGTCTCCCCCTCCCCCGCTCACCCCACCTCCAGCCCATCCACACTTCCCTCCCTCCGCGACAGCTGCAGCGGCCAGGCTGTGTGCTAAGATGCTTCTAGTCCAGAGGGTTGGTCCTCCCAGCATTCCCGATGCTTAGAGTAAAGTCTTGGAGAATCTGGGGTTCTCAAATTCTATCAGACCCCTTCAAATTACACCCCCTCCTCAACCTGACGTAGTTCCCCTTCTTTCTGATTTCTTGATAGTTTTGTTTTTAAGATTTTTGCGGATGATTTGGGGTATAAACAGCGTCTGATGAAAACGTTTCATTTGCCGATTCCTGTTTTAGGAGGTTAGGACCGAGACGTTTTTCCCCTTCCTTAAATTATTGACTGCTTCCTTTAGGATTTTTTTAAATTTATCATTTATAATTGGGAATGGATGGGGTTGTACTGTTGACAGGAAAAGAAGAGGTTCCGCAGAGATGTTTACTGGAAGACTGATTTCCTTTGGAGCTGGATGCTTAATGATATATAAATGACCCGGGTTCGGATTTATGAAACAAGTGCAGTTTTAGAAGGATGGTAATCAAGCGGAAGGTCATCTCAATCTGGGTTTCCAATGAAATAGTTGGGTGTTCCTTTCTTTTTTTCCCAAACAGCGCTATCAAGCTCTTTCTTGTGGGAATTGGTGGCTCTTGAAGTTCCATGCAGGCTAAATCGGTTTCTCCAGGGGTTGGAGGGGGGACCACTGGCTACTTTATGGCTCCCTGATAATGAGAGTTACATTGACAATCAAAGCCAGCGGTGGTTCAGCAGGAGGGATTGCAAATCCAAACTTTCCCTCTGTTTGTATTAGAGGGATGTGTGTGTCTGTGTGTGTGTGTGTGTGTGTGTGTGTGTGTGTGTGTGTAATGAGGTGTAACAGTCTCACATAGAAGTCTAACATTTAAGTGCTATGCTTTTGGATGTGCAGACTCTTCTTTTGGGGGTCTATTTCCCTTAATACCTCTCATTGGACAAGCAAAACTACTATGCTGTTTTTCACTCACACCCACCTACCCATTTTTAAAAGCATGTATTGTTATTGGTGGGTTGATAAAGCCTGAAGGACTGCCATTTATAGGAAATATTTTCAGAGAAGACTGATGAAATGCCATACTGCATTCTCTCTCTGCAGACCTGTCTATCCAGCTGTGTAGCTGGTTAGAAAAAAGGCAGTCAAGCAGCTAGCCTGCATCAACCTGGGAAACCACCCTGGGAGATAGTTTTTGGGTCCAGATGCAGACCAAGGGGAGAATTTGACTGGTCTTATCAGTGAACAGTTCTGAAGAGTTTTATTCATTATGTTCTTCCTCAGCATATTAGGTCAGGAAAAAAGACAGACAATCATAAGTATAGGTTGGGACCCGAGGCTTACTCACCTCTGGGGTCTAGGAGTACTACTTGAGATGCTTTCAAGTAGGAATATGGTTTTCTGGGTCCTGCTTTTTAGGTACCACAAGTGCATACTTGTGGGAGTCTACTGAGACTAAGTGGATCTGAGAACAGTAAAACTATTCCCTTGCTTGTGGTAGTCTTCAGGAAAACAAAACTGGAAAGGCTGATTTGGATTGTTTAACAGAGTTTCTTTTCTTGCTCCCAGTCAGGGGAAAATAGATACTGTAAATAAAAAATCACTGTGAGCTGATGGATTATTATGAACCCACATGAAATTGCCTTCCTCATCAATATAAAAGGAAGAAGGAAATAGCACAGCAGGAAGATATTTTAGCCTGGCTATTTTCAAAGGGATTTGGAGAATTCTAGCTTCCATTTCAGTATTCAATGAGTTAAACGTTTCCTTCTCCAGGAGTCTAATTTTACCAACTGTAGAGACCTTTGGCCTCACTGATTTGACTTCCCATCTGTAAGGTGGGCATTTTAGGTTCCATTGTAGAAACATCAGTGTGAATGGTCTCTGAGTGGAAGAGAGAGAGAGAGGGGGGGGGCAACAGAGAATAGAAAGGAGGATCACTGCTGAATCATTGCTGTAGATCACTGGAGCTAGTTATGCTGGAGAGGGAACCTCAAAACCCCAGGAGAGGGAGCCTCTGCTTCCATTATTCAGGGTTGGCCTCCATTTGGGGGTGGCAGGAGAAAGGAGGAACGGGAAAGGTTGGCATTTGAAGGGGAATGGCCTTTGGACTTGGGTCTTATTTAAAAAAATCCATTATTAATCTACTCTTCTAGAGGGAAGTGGGAGAGAAAGGGAAAAAGAAGAGAGATAGAGGGGAAAGAGGCAAGAGGAGAGGAAGAAGAGGAAGGGAAGAAAGGAGGGAAAAAGGAGGAAGGAGGAATGAAGTGATGAAGTGTGTGTGTGTGTGTGTGTGTGAGAGAGAGAGAGAGAGAGAGAGAGAGAGAGAGAGAGAGAGAGAGAGAGAGACAGAGAGAGAGAATCATATTAGCTTTGTGGACTAAGGATATGTCTGTAGAACTCATATGGAAACCAAAAATTCACATTTTCCTCTTTTCTTCCAACTGGCATCTTCCTGCTCTATGGGTTAGCAAGTGACTAGAGAATGGGAAGCTATGAAGGCAAGCTTGGCCTTCACCTTTATTTTTCTTCCTAAAAACATCCCTAGCATGCTTGTTCTTTCCTCCTTCTATCCCTCCAGCCCTCTGGTGAGATTGCCATATTTTTCTATAATCATTGACTCTCACCTCAATGATAGTTCATTTCCCATTGCACAGTACTGTACACAGCTTTCAATTAAGACACTGACAATTGCACCTTAGTGGTCAAAATAAAAAAGATATTGATAATTACAAGTTTCTGTCAGGCCTCAGTTCCTCCTGGGAGTAGTCTCTTAGGAAGGTAGAGGAGATACAGTTGCTCCTAGTCTCACACACTGAACTAATTCAGCTGGACTGTGCTCTAAAATATTTACTTCTAATGTGCAAAATAGTGACAAGTTTGATCAGATTAATTGTATTCACTGGGTGAATATTCTAATTGCAACTCCCAAACAGATTTTTCAAATAGCTTTTGGCTGGATTATCCAGCCCTCCTCGCCCCTGTGCACAGTACTGATGTCACAATATCTTAATGCATTTTCCTTCTTGGAGACTTAATAATGAAGCCTGCCTGCCACAGAAACCATTCTTCAAGAGTTTGCCAAAAAAAATCTGTTTTTAATTAATATTACAAGCGGAGCCATTTCAGCTAAGATGTCTCTGGGAAATAAAGTGGGATATTGCATCACTAATTGCTCCTGATAGTTGTCTTCCCTCTGGTCAGGCAGAAAGTGAGGGGAACTGGGGTGGGGGAGTTAAGGGGGTGGGGAGTTGGTCAAAGCTAGTATGTCCTCAGGGCTGTCAGTTTTACCCAATGTATTGGCTTAATTTGAAAACAAGAATAATATTTCCTCCTTGATTTCTACAGCAATTTTAATGCAAATAGAAGTTGCAAACTACTTTAAGTGGGAGTCCTTGCTAATGGTTGCAGAAATGGAATAGCTGGAATCAGCTACATTGCTGGCAAAGGAAGGTGATTAGAAAATGGTCTTTCCAACATTGTTGGGTTAAGTGAAGGCTAGAGGTAGGGAGGGAAAGAAGAAGCTGAAGGGCTATTTTCTTGGGACTTCAAACATTAGTTAAAATGACCAGAGTTATTCTGGTGCTCATTAATCTGTGAGATCAGCTTCATTCCAGAAAAGAATGAAAAAAAAAACAACAAATATTCTGTGTGGGGAAAACTATCTAAGGTAAGCAGCTTATCTAAGGATGAACAAGGACCAGGAAAGTAAGCTGAGGATTCAGTTCCTATTTTACCTGCTGATTTTCTATTTATTTGAAGTTCTCTTAAAGGGTGCACAGGCAAGGGTTCTTCAAATGTTTTTTCATCAGTTTTTGCAAAAGGTCTGGTTGAAGGAAAATTTGAAATGTATGACCAATGAAAGATTTCTGGATGATTTTAATTAACATTATTGTACTATCCTGTTTTCACATGGAAATTGAGAAGTGGCAGCAAATGAGACTGCCTTATGCTTACAGGTTTGAGGGAAGTCTTGTGTATATTGAGTACTCAGTCATAGAATCTAAGAGTTGGAAGGTATCTTTGAGGTCATGGATGATAGATTAATATCTAATACAGCTTTCTTCTGGTCAGTCAGTGGTTGATTGAAAATTACCAGTAACAGAGGACTTACTATCACATAAGGTCACTCATTCTTTTTTTGGCTTTCCCCTTTAAGTTGGACAGCTCTACTTATTAAAAAGCTCTTCCTTATACTGAGCCAGAACCTACTTCTCTGAAACCATTATGGAATATTTCCTATTTCAGATTGCTGGGGCCAAAAAGAATAAATTTAATCCAGGTCCTATAGTCCTTTGAATATATGAAGACTGTGATGATGATGATAAAAATAGTAACAATAACTAACATTTACATATTGTTTACTGTGTGCCTACTGCTTCATGTCATCCCTGGGAAATAGGTGCTATTAATATCCTCATTTTGGGGCAGCTAGGTGGCTAGTGGATAAAGCACCGGCCTTGGAGTCAGGAGTACCTGGGTTCAAATCCGGTCTCAGACACTTAATAATTACCTAGCTGTGTGGCCTTGGGCAAGCCACTTAATCCCGTCTGCCTTGCAAAAAAAAAAAAACCTAAAAAAAATGGTAAAAAAAATCCTCATTTTACGGATTAAGTTACTGAGGCAAATGGAAGATAGGTAAAATGCCCAGGGTCATACAGCCATTAAGGGTGTGAGGCTGGATTTGAATTCAGGTATTTATTCTAGGATCAGTGTCACCTAGCTAATTCCAATGACAATGTATTCCACAAATCTCTTTTCCAAGATATACTTCTCTACTTCCTTCAAACTGCAGAAATAAATCACTCATGAAGTCACACTTATTAAGCCCTTACTTTAATGTCAAATACTGTCTAAATTCTCCAAGTTGCATCAACCACACTGGTCACAGATTGGAGGTGATTCAATTGTTTAGGGCCTTTACTAAAGTATTTGTTGAATGCTACATCCTTTGAACATAGTAGGTCAAGTCAAAAAACATTGATTAAGTACCTTCTATATTCTAGGCATGGTGCTAAATACTGGGAAGGTCCTCGTTAAGTATTTTTTTTTCATAGAATGAATGAATTCCTTTAATCAGAGAAGATAAACCTATTAGGAAAACTTGATTTTCTGAAATCTGACTGCTGACATCATTATTAATCTGAAACTGCTCCCTCTAAAGGTAACAGTAGTCTCTTAATTGCCAAATTTAATGCTCTCCTCTCAAACTTCATCATTCTTAAGTTTTCTGCAATCTTTGGTTTTATTGATCACCTTCTGGATACACTGTCTTTCTCTGGCTCTTCTTGCTTTCCTTTTGCTGGTTCATGACCACAAAGTGTAAGTCTCTCCGAAGATTCTATTCTGAATACTCTTCTCTTCTACCTCTATATTATTTTACTTGGTGATCTTATTAGTTTTTATGGATTCAGTATATATATATATATATATATATATATATATATATATATATATATATATAATATTCACATACTGTAGCTATACAGGCTTAATTTCCTTCCAGATCTTTAGTTTCAAATCACTACTTACTTTTTGTATATTTCAGACTGTTTGTCGTATTCACATTTTATCCTGTTCAAAACAACTCATCTTTTTCCCCCAAATGCTCTATTTTTCCAAACAGCCTTATTACTGTTGAGGGCAGTATCCTCCTCCCATTCATCCAGTATCACAGCCTCAGAGTTATCTTGGATTCCTCTTTATTTTTACTTTGCCTATACCAGAAATGTTAACCATAAACCCCACCATCACTCTTTCCCAGATGAAGTGTGAACCAGATTAAAATATAATTGGGAAATACTTAATAAAATAAATAAAAATACAATAAATCAGTTAATATTAATATGTAATTTTCTAAGTCACTATGGAGTCCACCAAGATCATTATCTATGGCTTAGTGGCTCCAGTTTCTATTAGAGTTTCACAGCACTGCTGTACATAACCAGTCAGCTGCCAAATCTTATATTTCTACATTCATGAGATTATATTTATCATGTCTATCTTTCTATCTGTCTGTCTGTCTCATCAATCAGTCTGTCTAGCGATCTGTCTATCATCTTTATCTCCTCTCCAATCATGTAGCTACTACCCTAATATAGTATCTGTTTAAATGGATTTCTGTAGTAGACTTCTAACTGGTCTTCTTACTTTAGCCCTCTTCCCCATTTCACTCTATCCTTTACTTAACTTGCCAGAATGATTTTTCTAACATGTAGGTCTGACTTTTCATAACAAGTAGCATATTTGCCACTCATCCCTGGCATCATAAATGCCATTCTTCTTATTTTTTTTTTCTGAGGCTTCAAATGAGTTCTAGGTTTCTCCTGCTTTGGGGATCAAATCAAATTGAAAACATTTCATTTGTTCCAGGAAGTCAATCTTTGGACAAGATTCTCCTTTTCCTTGAGTTAGGGTTTTGACTAATTCCTTTTCCTTCACCATTGACACCAAAGTTCTCCTCTCCTGTTACTGGAGTTGGTTCAAGTTGTAAGAATTATGGTCAGGAGAGGATTCTGAGAAGATGGTAGAAAAGGTCATAAAACTTTTGGCTTCCAACTTTCCTCAACAAAAAAAAGAGAGCATTGCCTCAGAGGGAACAGAGACCAGGGGAAATAAATAAAAGTGAAGGTAAAGCAATTGTTATCTTGAGGTAACTTGAGAAGCCCCCAGGAAAGACCTGAACTCCAGGGGTAGACATTCAACCTGAATGAAGTATAAACATGTCCAAATCAATTCTGTGGAATCAAACAATAACTGAGGGCAGTTGGGGTTGAGAGGTAACTTCAGTCTTTGAAACTTTCATCTACAGTATGGGGTTCTAACTGATGAATAGGAGAAGAGTAAAGGACCTTCCACTGTCTAGGGATACCAAGAATAACTGTGCTGACCAGATGCATCCTGGGCTGGGTTGCTGCTGTTGGGGAACAGCTTGCACATAGCTTTGTAAGGGAAGTAGAAGAGGAGTGGGGACCCTGTTGGCTGTGGGAACTTGAAGGAGATCAGAGACCTTGGTTTTAATTCTAGGGCAGAGAGAACAGCTATAGTTTGGAGCCACTGTATTGACCCCCAGGGAGCAAAATCTTTTGGGGGCCCTAACCGTGGCTTAGGAATGGAGAAAAGGTTGAGCCCTGGGACAGACCTCAGAAAATACAGTGAGAAGGACCTGAGCCTTGGAGCACCTTTCCCTATACCTTGGGACTAAAACCTGATTACACTGATAGCTGCTAAAAATAAAATAAATCAAAAAATGAATAAGAAAAGGAGAAAGAACCCAACCATAGATAACTACTATGGGAATAGAGAAGATCTGGGTTCATATTCAAAAGAAAACAATGGAGTTCAAAAAGTTATTCCTTCTTCAATAAGAAATGATAAATGTCCCCAAGTACAAAAAGAGTTCTTGGAGAAACTTAAAAAGGACTTTAAAAAATCAAGTAAGAGAGATTGGGGGGGGATTAGAAAAAAAGTAGAGCAAGCCAAGAAAATTGATAACATTATAAAATTACAACCAACCAATTTGAAATAGAAAATCAAAAACTTAAGGAAGAAAATATTTCCTTGAAAACTAGAATTGGGGGGGTGGCTAGGTGGCATAGTGGATAGAGCATCAGCCCTGGAATCAGGAGTACCTGAGTTCAAATCTGGCCTCAGACACTTAATAATTACCTAGCCATGTGGCCTTGGGCAAGCCACTTAACCCCATTGCCTTACAAAAAAAAAAAAACTAAAAAAAAGAAAACTAGAATTGGTAAAAGTAAAGTTAATGGTATTCTAAGATACCAAGAAAAAAAAAACCAAAACCAGAAGAATGAAAAAATAGAAGAAAATGTGAAACAACTCATCAGAAAAAGCAACTGATCTGGAGAACAGAGCAAGGAGAAATTAATAGTAGGACTACCTGAAAATTTCTATTAAAAATCTTGATATAATATTACATGAAATTATCAAGGAAAATTACCCTGAAGTTCTAGAACAAGTAGGCAAAGCAGATATGGAAAAAAAGATCAATCACCAGCTGAAAGAGATGCAAGGAAGAAAAGTTATAGGGATTTAATAGTAAGGTGGTGGAGAAAATATTGGCAGCAACAACAAAAACTCCAATTTAAATATCATGAAGCTACAATAAAGATTAAACAAGACCTCACAGCTATTATATTGAAAGACTGTTCGTCTTGAAATAGTATATTTTGTAGAACAAAAGAGCTGGGCTATGAGCAAAGATAACTTATCCAGCAAAGTTAAGTATAATCCTGAATAAAAAAAAATGGACATTTAAGTTCATTAGGAAAAAAACAGCAGAACTTAAGGGAAAATTTGACATATGACATACAGGAGAAATATAATGTAAATATTAAAGATCAATGCAAAGGGATTAAATGTTTTCTTCTTTTATGTGAAAATATTATCAGTTCTTTTATGACTGTCATCATTATTTTGATAGTTTGAAAGAAGGACTTGGGCTGAGCTGAGAATGATGGGTGACTCTAAAAAATTAAAACTGCATAGGAAAAGATAAAAAAGAGTAATTATCTCATAAAATGAAGCATAAAATTAAAAAAAAATTGATACAGAAGAAGGTAGTGAAGGTAGTGGGGGAGGGCAAGTAATGCTGACACCTTACTCTCATTGGGAATGGGTTAGAGGCAATAACATAAATATCTAGAAGGGCATAAAAGTCTTCTAAATTCAGAGAGAAATAAGAGGACACAGAGGTAGGGTGGGGAAGAGAGTCTTAAGAGGGGTGGGTTGGTTAAAGAATGAAAGGGCAAAGTAGCTGGCAGAAGTAAAGTAGGGGAGTGAAGAGGGAAAAGGGTAAATAGGGTGAGGATAGTGAGAAAAAATAAGAAAGAGGAAAATACAAACCAAGCAATTACAGCTTAGAATGTGAATGGGATAAATTTACCCACAAAACATAAATGGATGACAGATTAAAAATTTGAATTCAACAATATGCTACTTTTCAGAAAACGCAATAAAAATGAAAGATAAAATAAAAGACAAAAGTAGAATTTATTATATAAAAAGGGTAGTGATCATGATCTCAAAATTAAACTAAAATAGATTTAATCAAAAGAGAAAAATAGGGAAACTACAATGTGCCAGCAATATTGTTCTATATTGTTTTAGACCATTTGAAATGACTAGACATCATAGAACATCCCTGCTAAAACAGACATAGAGACTATATGAACATAAACATAAATAAAATCAGATCTAAATATTTGAAGTAATATTTAGTGTTCCTTGGTAGGTAAAACCAATTAATGACAGTTTTACCTAATTGATTTATTTATTTGATGCCATCGCAATTAAATTACCAATAAAACCTTACTGAGTTATAAAAAAAAATAACAACAAAGTTCATTTGGAAGAATGAAAAAATTAGGAATTTCAAAGAAACCAGGGAAAAATGATGTAAAAGAAGCAGATTCAGTAGTATCAGACTATGAAATGAGAGTATTGATGAAGTGTAAAATGGATAGTTTTCATTTCTTTAATATTTTCTTGAATAAATAAAATCTGTAAAGCCAAGAATAAAAGGAATGCAGAAAACTGGGGGAAAAAACTTTTGACAATCTCTCAGATAAGATGTGATTCATTTGAAATATCTGTTCTGGTATAGGAAATGATCTGCTGGTTAATTTAGAAAAACATGGAAAGACTTGCACTTATGAAGGAAGATGCTATCCACCTCAGAGAAACAAATGAAAATAAGCATAGCAGGATCTTACATATATATATATATATATATACATATATATATATATACATGTTTATGTATATATATATATTGTAAATATTTCTCTCTATATATACATATATAGTAATTGTAACCTTCTTGGGTGGGGCTGGGGGGGACAGATGGGGAAATAAAGTAAAAAGTGCACAGCAGAGAACAAAAGAAAATCTGCAAAGAAACAAAGAAAAGCTAGGCTGTCTTGAAATGGAAATTTAAAATAAAAAAATGGTTAATAAAAATAGAACTATGATCTATACAGTGATTCATGATTCCAGAGGACTGATGATGAAGCATACAATTTACCTCCTGATAGAGAGATGATAGATTTAGGATGTAGAATGAGACATAAATATTTTTGAATACAGCAAATAAAGGAATTTGTTTTGCTTGACTATGTACAGTAAATAAAGGAATTTGTTTTGCTTGACTATGTATTTTTCTACCTAAAAAAATTTGTTTGTCTTTTGTCTCTTTTTCAATAGAGTCCAGTTACAGGAGGGAGAAGACATAGATTTCCATCAATTAAAAACTATTAAAAATAGAAGGGTGAATGAGGTGCTAAACATGCAGAATGTTTAATGCACCTTCAGATGAAGTCATCATCCTGTTAATTTTACTTTTTTGTTTCACTTTCTATAAATGTCCTTTTACAAAGTGGGGGAAATCTGGAAATGTTTAAAGGTAAAAACAAAACACATCAATAAAACCTTAAAAAGAGAGAAAAAACAAGTAGTATGTGGCATTATGGATCAATTATGTTCTGCTTATTGCATTAATCAACAGACAGTATGGTTTGAAGAACAATACCAGATAAAGAGTGGGCAATCTATTTCTAGTCCTAGTACATTGGATATGACCACCATTATGTTCTGTTTAACACTTGATTATATACTGTCATATGCTCCTTAAAATTTTGAGGACAAGAATTATACAGTATTAGATGATACTTATTTCCCTCACTGCTTCACATGATGAACAATCCCTCAATAAATTGTTGAGGGGGCAGTTAGGTGGCACAATGCATAGAGCACCTGCCCTGGAGTCAGAAGGACCTGAGTTCAAATGTGGTCTCAAACACATAATAATTACCTAGCTGTGTGACCTTGGGTGAGTCACTTAACACCACTGCCTTGTAAAAATATTGTTTAATTACATTTAATTATAAGGTTTTTTCATCAACATGTGTGATTATAGTGGAAGGAATAAAGAGGTCATGGTCCTCAAGGAGATTATAGATGACTTTTTAAAATTGTACTTTATATAGCTCCCTTCTTACCTATAACCCTCTGAGATAGATAGTGGAAGTAGTTTACACTTGCATCCCTTTTTTAAAGATAAGAGAACTAAAATCCAGAGTAGTTGAGAGATTTCTTTACCACCATGGCAATAACAGTCAAAAATCAATAATCAAAGCAAGGCCTTGACCTCAGGACTATGTGGCTCAAAGTGCAGAACCCTCTCCACTACACATGTTATTTCTGCTCCAGGAAAATTTAGACTATCAGGCTTATTATTTTATTTATTTTTTTTCTACTGAGACAAGCAGTAGTAACTTTGATGACAGAGAGAGAAAAGATATTAAATCACTGCCATATCATTACCTTTCTCAGTGGTTGGATACTGAAGTAAAATAGGACAAATATCCAGCTCAGTTCCATTTGTAAGGGAGGCAACTTAAGCCTGGAGAGGTTCTTGTGGCCCACAGGAATAGTCTACATTCATACTTTACTTTCAGTACTTATCTCTTCTACACTCTCTTCCTCTTCTTTTCTCCTTTTGAACTCAGCCAATCCCTATTTTTCTATATTCTTTTCTTTCTCGGAGGGTCTCTCTCTTTTCAAGGTGAAAAGTAATGCTTTCAAAATCATGAGGCTAAATGCTTTTCAAAGACTTGGCAAAAACTGAGATGTAGAAAGGGTATTTTCAAGTTCTTCAAGGGAGGTTATACTACATTCTTTTTTTTTGGCAAGGCAGTGGGTTAAGTGACTCGCCCAAGGTCACACAGCTAGGTAATTAAGTATCTGAGGTCAAATTTGAACTCAGGTCCTCCTGACTCCAGGGCTGATGCCAAATCCATTGCACCACTTAGCTACCCCTATACCACATTTTTAATTGAAATTTCCAAATTTTGTTCTTTGGACTGCTCTGCCTTTTCACTCCTGTGCTTAAATCTTCATATTTAATAAATTAAAATCTTGTTAGCTTGCTCACTGCTGCTAATGTGGGCCTTGTGTGAGTCACCTTGCTTCTTGAAGAATTGAGTGAATCAGGGCTGGTTGCATCATGAGTGTTTTGCTCATTTATTTTGATAAGTGAAGTTTGGGTTTAATTATTTATGGTAATGTTCCTCATAGTACGTAACTAAATGTCAATAGTAAATTTGGAAAAAATTATGTCTGAGTAATGATTTCTGAGTAATAGAGATTCTTACTAAAGGGTTTATCTATGAACCCTTATTGAGGAATAGGATTATGGGATGAAAATTATAGGAATATCTGCGTGGAGTCAGATTCATATGACTCAAGGTACTAATTGAACCTGATTTAGTAAACCTTGGTCCTTTGCTTCATACTGCAAGGATTTAAAAAAATTAGCCCAAGGAAAGAACTGAAAAGACAAGAGAAATGGGAAACTAGGAGATTAAAATTTTAGAGGTGCCAATTTCTGCAGCCCCGGCTGATTGGTTGACTGATGTCATGGAATTAAAATTTGTGAAGTGAAAGGAAAACCTTCATATACAAGTAAGTATAAAGAATTGATTAAGAACAAGAACAGATTAAATGAACATTAGAGATGAATGGGATCTCAGAAATAATTTCATTTGATGGAAAAGGTAACTGATGCCTAGAAAGTGAAGGTGACTTGCCTAGGTTTCACATGACTTGTCAGTGACACAATTGAGTCTCCTGACTCCCTCCCTCTAAACTATTCATCTATTTTTTTTCTTGTCAACTAAGAGTTTATATTCATTCCATTTCTTATTCAATCTGGCACAAATCATGTGCCCAACATTTTTCTAGACCCTATGGGGAGATGTAGAAGCATGATAAAACATACTTCTAATCCTCATGGAGCTAACAGTCTATTTCTAAAAAATCTGAAATAGAATGCATTTAACTTTACTTTGCTCTTTAAATTTTGCTGGAAAGGAAAACTGAAAGATTGGGAGGAAATCCAGGTTGTCCATCTTGCTTTGGGTATTCCTCATTGTAGCTCATCAGAGAAAGGTTTTTTTATGTAGGTGAATGATGATATTTTTAAAGAAAAGAAACAAATAAATAAAAATTGATTTTCAGGCTCCTTTGACAAGGATAGTGTATAGTTGTCAGCAGAAGACTGTAGAGATAATAGGATAGGCCCCAAAGAAACTATTTTTGCCTTTATTCATTTTCTCTGAGTTTTCCCTTAATACTTAAATATGAAATAGGGCTGGCATCCAGAACAATCTGCAGAATATATTTAGCCTACTGAAAGGGAGGATACCTGCCATACTGGCTAATTAGCTTTGGAGTAAGACACAACCCCCTTTAGCCCAAAGCTCAAGTTTTGCTCCAGTAGGGAGGGAGTATGCATGGAGTGTGAAGCTTCAGATCCTTGACACAAACACTAGAGGGAGTGTTGCCTTGGGAAAAGAAGAAAAATAAACAGAATAAAATAATAATGATAAAAGGAGGATGGCACTTGGTTATTTTCAAAAGAGAATGGTGTTTGTGAAACATGTTATGGAGTTATGTGTTTTATTGTATGCATAAATCTCTGCCATCACATAAGAATAAGAGAGAATATAATATAGTTATGATAAACTCTGCCCTGGTCAGACAAAAATTGGAACATCAGACTTAGTTCTGGGTTCCATATTTTTAGGAAGTACAATATCAGGCTTGCCTAAGGGACAGTGATTATTACTAGATAAAACTGAGGTGAGGTGGTGAGTCTTTAGCTTAGAGAATATAGTCTTAGGGGAAACATGAAACTGTTTTCAGCTATTTGAATATTATATGCTATAGGGAATAGACTTGCTATGCTTGGCCCCAGAGGATAAAAACTGAGCAATGAGTAGAAATTGAAACTTCTTATGATGGAAATTTTTGACAATACTATCTTAAAATAGAATGTGCTATGCTTTGAAGTGATAGTGGGTCCCCTCCCTCATTAGATATTTTTTAAACAAAGGACCTAGATAACCATTGGTTATTTATATTGTAAGAGGGATTTTTTGGTCAACTCTAGGTCAGACTAAATGACTTTTGAGGTCCTTTCCAACTCTGAGATTGTATAATTCTGACTTCATACCCAGAATGCTTTTTTCCTCACCACAAGCCTACCCGATAAAATCTTCCTAGTGATTCTTAAGATCATGGAAATGAATCTATCTTGTAAATTGAAAAGTGAATAGGAGAGTGTGTGTGTGTGTACATAAACATTTATGTATGCATGTTTATACATATATATGTATGTATAGCACACACATAAACATACATGAAGTTTCTGGATTAAGATAGGTATTTTTTTAACCTCTGCAGCAGATAAAAATAAATAGATGCTCCAGAACCTCGGACAGCTCCCTGTCTTTTTTTTTTCCCCTTTTTCCCTGAGGGTAGCACTGCATTTTACCTTTTCTCCCAGGACTGATCTGAGTGCATTTGAGATAAATAATATTGAGGTACTAGTTACAAAGGCCTAAATTTGAAACAATGATCCACTTCATTTCATACTAGATAATTCAGATTCTCAGATATTAGCATGATGTGGATGATTTCTTTTAGTTTTCCATTGTAGTATTGAATTTCAGTGTCCCTATCTCATCTCATTAAATTCAGTTCAACACTTACTATTCACTCAGATATCTGTGCATGATTCTTGGATTGGGGGGAGTTGGGAGATTATCATCCTCACTCTCAAAATTATATTCTTTTGAAAAACTTAGAAAGTATGGAACAATAAGATCAGTACACAATTATATTTACTCATCCTTTTACTATATAAAATGCTTACTAAGGAAAAGATACTAAGCTAGACCCTGGAGAAAATAACAAAATAAAATGATAGAGACTGCCCTTAAGAAGCTTATGATCTGATAAAATGCAATACACATAATAATCGCTAACGTGGTATTTTAAGATTTGAAAAATGCTTTACATATATTATCTCATTGGATCTTCATAACAGACTTGTGAGATAGGTGCTCTTATTTCCATTTTACAGATAAGAAAACTGAGGCTAAAAGAGTTAAGTGTTTGCCTAGGGTATTTCACAGCTAGTAAGTGTCTGAGGAAAAATTTGACCCCTATCTAAACTTGTATCCATTATGTCACCTGTCAGTTTTGTAATAGAGCTTTTTTTTTTAGGTTTTCTTTTCTGTAAGGCAAATGGGTTAAGTGGCTTGCCCAAGGCCACATAGCTAGGTAATTATTAAGTGTTTGCGACTGGATTTGAACCCAGGTACTCCTGACTCCAGGGCCAGTGCTTTATCCACTGTGCCACCTAGCCGCCCCGTGATAGAGTTTTAAGTTTAATGTTGTTAGGTGATAAAAGTAAGGATAACCCAACATGAAATATATTATGTGGCCATTAAAATCTTAACAACACTTAAGAAAAGAAGTGATTATAATAGGTGTAGTTATTAGGGAAGACTTCTTGGAAGAGATGGTTTCTTTTAGGTTCTAGCCAGATAGATGGAAAAGTGAATTGTATTTTTCTCTCCTCTCACTCCTTGTCCAAACTCAGGTACACACACACACACACACACACACACACACAAACACACAGAGGAGTTTACATTACCTGAGTCTTGACTGGGATACTGGCATACCTGATCTTCTGGAGGAGGAGAGATTACATTCAATATGAGGGAGCCCCTTGATATGCAAAACTCTACTCCCTCCTCCCTCTCCCCATCCAGGAATGTCTGTAGTACTTAGTAATTTGAGACCTTGGTTTTGAGAGCAGCTTTAAGAGTCATCTAGAATAAATACTAACACATATGAAATGCTAGCCTGAGGCATATAGAAGCATACTCCTGCAAAAGTGAGAGCATCAGGCCAGGATTCAGAAAACCTATATCCTTTTGGGTTCTACTCTTAACTTAATGTGTAAACTTGGATAATTCACTTTGATCCTCTGAATCTCTTTGTACCAAGACATATCTGGACTTAAGTGATCTCTGTGCTACCTCCCACCTCTAAGATTCAATTCCCTTGCCATCTACTATTCTTAAAATTCACAGGGATCTTTCCCTGAGAAAGCTAGAAGAGTTAGCCAATCACCTGGGCCCAATATAGATAATCTTTCCTACTCATTCCTTCCTACCATCTCTCTATAGCAGCCTAATCAGGTGCTGACTATGCCCAAATGCTGAGTATATTCCAGGTTCATCCAAAAGAAACTTTTGAGTCTTAATAGTCAGGATATAAATGTTACAGTTGAACTCAATTTCTGATTGAATGCTTACGATGTAATTTCATTTGAAGGGGGAGAAATGCAGGACTGGGGATTTCAGTGGTCCTGGCTGATTATTTAAAATATATTAGTTCCGATGAAATATTTAGCTTTTAAACAACAAATTTAATATGGTGAATTGCATTTTACTTATTAATGGCAGTTGCAAGGAGATTTGTAGGAGTTGTGCTAAAGTGCACTGTTGTGATATTGCAAAGTATAGTAATTACTGTAATATTTTGTTGAATTATTAATATCTACTATGCCTGCAGGAATAGCAGCCTCTGCAGCAGAATACGTTTTAAAATTGCCTTTTCCCCTCCTGGCTTTGTTTTGTTTTTTAGGCACTTATGAATTTTTTACGGTTGGATGGGAGAAACTGGAGTCAATTACATCATGCAAAACACCCCACATTCTCTGACAAAAAGACCTGGTACCAAAAAAGGTTCATGGTCAGTCCATCCCCATCCTCAACCAAGTCTTAGAGCAAAACTGAGATCATGTTTTGAGGTAAAGGCCAAAACTGATCTTAAAAATATTTTTGCAGCAGAGGGAACTGATAGAAAATTGTGTCAGTGAGGTGATAAATATATATGGGGTTCTGGGCATTTGTATGCAAAGTTGACAATGCATATGAAGAGAAAGGGATTACCCATATCCTGTGTTTTTTCAAGTATCAGGAATTGGCCCCATAATATTCCATTGATGTCTGAAAACCTATGATAGTCAATTTGGGTTCAATCAAATGAAAATTCAACCAATCTATACTTAGTATCATACTAAAAGGAAATTTGTTATACTAGGAAAGGTTTGTCTTACTATTAGAAAACCTGATTTTTGAATTCTAAATTGTATATTCACTAGTTGTATGACCCTAGGCAGATCACAGAAGCATAGAATTCGCTTAGGAAGAGAACTTGGAGGTCATCTAGTTTAACCTACATCTGGCGAGGAAACCCTAGTATTAATATACTGCAGGCAGGAGACAAGACTAATTAGCATCAGTCATACCAATGAATTTAATCAACAGGTATTTTATTGTGTGCACAGTATGTTAGGATATGTGCAAGTTCTGTTGGGGATACAATGATAATTGAAGTACTATATATTAAAGGAACTTTTGGTTTAGAGTAGACAAGAAAAGACATGTACAAGTAAGCAGTATGTTATGGATAAATATATGAGGTATGAAGATAGTTCTGGGGGTCATTGCTGAAGGGAGGACAAGGAGGATGGTGAAGACTCGGTATAGATGAGGTGGATATGATTTGAACATTAACATATTGCCCTTTCCAAACTCCTTTTTAAAAAAAAAATATTTAAGACAATGGGTTAAGTGATTTGCCCAGGGGCCTACAGCTAGGCAATTACTATGTGTCTGATATCAGATTTGAACTCAGGTCTCTTGACTCCAGGGTCAGTGCTCCATCCACTTCACTACCTAGCTGTCCCTCAACTCCTTTTTAAAAGTCCAAAAGACAATGAATTAATCTCCTTAGTGGGAATGAGTTTTTCAGAGCTGGGCCAAGAAAGGCATGCTAGCAGGTAAAGAAGAGAAGAGAAGTAATTGCAAAGGGGTACTAGTTTGGAAGAATCCAGAAATATTCGACAGCACATGCATTAAAAGACAGAGGTTATTAAAAAAAACAGCAGAAGTGACTTGGCTAACGTCAACTAGCAAATTGCTCATGGAAGCAAGACTAGAACCCACATCTTGGTGCCTTCCAGCCTTTTCCCCCAGACTTCATAAGATCCTGGTTGTGATTGGCTACTCTCTGAAAGAATGAGGGCATTGAGGTGATATGCTTAAACAGTTTTCCAGCTTCCTGCAACATTTCATAGTCAGTTTACCCATCCTTCTTGCCCTTATTAGAGTTTTCCTAATTAAATGAATTTATCAGAAAAGACAAAGGGAGAGGCAACAACATTTTACAAAAAAGGCAAGCTTCCAATTTCTCATATGAACTCACCCCCAAATGTCTTTGATGGACATAGAGATATTATTTTCTTAATTGCCATGACTCTGTCACTAGGCAAACTCATAGGATAGTGTGGAAAAGTGGATTAAGTTAACTTGTGGGCTTCAGAAGTGGGATTTACTTTTTGCCATGATAATGACAACCTTATATCTATTCAGTTTTGAAAATCTCCAAGAACTTAGAATTATAGAATCCTAGAACTGTAGGGAACTGAGTTCACTTAGTACAGTCCTTTTGTCAAGCACAGAGGTTTAAAGCCTCCCTGACAAGGAATTACTGGTCACTTAGATACTCACATGATATAGAAGGGGAAGAAAAGATGATATAGTTTAGGATAAAGTGGTCACCTAACTGGGAAGTGTCCAATTAATTCATTAATCCAATTAGCCCCTTGCTCTCTGAAATGCTTTCTGTCGGTTGCCCAGCAACCAAGATAGACTTTCAATGCATGTGAGCTGCTAGTGAATGGAGAAATAGCTTTTTCTTCCTACTGGCACTCCCACCCCTTCTTTCCTTTTTTTCCCCCTTTCTTTATTTTCAAATTCAAGTAATGATGAACGTCATCATTCTCTAGCTTCTTACTCGTTTAAAAATCTAATTTTCAGATGCACAATAATGAAGAACATCCTAATTCCCTCCCTTTCCTTTCTTCAGGCAGGTTCTTTCTAGACCTCTGAGACTGATCATCTAGCATTTTGTATTACTTTTATGAATTTATTTTATAAAATTGGAATTCTTTGTTTACCAAACTATAAGATACTTGAGGACAGGGACCTTGACTTATTTACTTTTGTGTGCTTATTATTTTATCTTCTGGACTCTGTGCTAGTACAGTGCATTTTACATAGGAGGTGATTAAAAAATATTTGTTGCACAAAGGACAGGATGTACTAAAGCTCTTAAAACATTTTCAAAGGTTATTCCTATGCCAAGTTTTTATAAGGATGAATAGAATACTAGAATTTTCAGACAGAGATGCATCTAAACATAATAATAAAATTAACCACTTTATACAGTGTGGGAAAGGCAAAGAAAAATAATATATGGTTTTATAAAAGCACTAGGGTGGGACTGGCTGGTTTGAAGTGGTACAGCTTTTAATAGTGGTGTGGTGGTCAACAAGGCAGAATCCAAGATATTTCCCAAAATATTCTTTAAACAAGACAATACCAAACTCCAGCATGAAGTGAATTTTGGATTCAAAGTGGGATGAGATGCTTTTTAAAAGCAAGAAGTAAAAAAGAAATCTGTTTAGGGATCTAGCATAACAATATACCTTCAGAGTATAGTGTTTCCTCCCAAAAGGGAGTTAAAAAGACCTCAGACAGTGAGACAGAGATGGAAAGGATCTTATGAGATTTTTGTTCAAGTCAGTAATCATTTAAGTACCTACTCTGTATCCCACTAAGTCCTGGGGATACAAAGAAAGGCAAAAAGTAGTCTTTGCCCTCAAGGAGCTCCCAGTTTAAGGGAAGGCTATGCAAAGATATGCAAGGGAATATGTATAAGCAAGATGTATGTATAAAATATTAAAGATATAATTAACAGAGGGAACGCTCTAATGTTAAGGAGGATAGGGAAAGACTTCTTGTGGGGGTTTTAACTGAGGCTTGAAGGAAATCAGAGAAGGTAGGAGATGCAAATGAGACAGAAATATAGGACAGTTCAACCTCTTGACAAAATTAAGCTCTGAAATTACTGACTTGCCTAAGGTCATACAATGAGTTCCAGAACTAGGATTTAGGAGTTTGATGACTTGTGTCTTGCAGGACTACTTAGATTACTCCAGATATGTTGTGAGCTGTGTATTAAATATGGAGTTACAAAAATATATAGTATATATATGTATATATATACATACATACATATATATATATATGTATATATGACTTTGCACATAAGGTAGTTTTATGGTTGAAGCAATGGTTTAATGATGTTAAGCGTCATGAGGTTCATCCTAGAATGTACCAATTAGCTCAGTTTTACTAGTCATAACTGATTCTTTGTGATTCATAATTTTGGTTCATGATTGGTTCCTAATCCTGATCCTAAGACTGAACTCTGAAGAGAATAACCCATAATTCTGGTTATAGATGAACATGTAAGCATGACAACAGATATCTCTAATCGTGACTGCATATTCATTCCTAACCCTGGCCTTAAGCTGCCACCTAAACTAAAAACATAGAACTTTAACACTGATCACAGACTATTATGAATCTAAACACAGAAAAATCATTAATCCTGTCCCTCTTATTTATTCTCCACTGTTGGGCTAGTTATCTTTTAAAAAATCCAGTTATCTTAAAAAATAATATTTGGTCCCAAGGGGAAAGTGCAAGTATTTCTATTGTCCCAAAGATGTTCATAACATTTTGTGTAACTGAGCGGATTAGTGGAATTAGTTTTGTATATCAAAGAAACATTTTCCATCCCGGCATGGACCAGAAAAGACACATGTTCAATCTGCTCAGTGGAAACTATTTTCTTATGATGTTAATTCATATACAATAGAGATGTTTCTGAGATGCCAGAAGACTAGAGACACTTGTATATATTTAGGAAGGGTGGCTTACAATTTGGTAACCCTGTTTCAAGAAGACACAGAAGGAGGGAGATGATGGGGACCGTGAGCAGGATGAAAATCTCAGAGCCTCCTGTGGGACACTGGGAATTAATCGACTCCCTTTGGCTGAAACGTGCCAGCTCTTTTGGCACAATTCTTTCCGGCTACAAATCACTCCACTGTCTCCAGCCACCTTCAGAAGAGGGAGCATCTCAATTGAGCTGCTGGTGACTGTGCCTCCCTCTCAAGGGAGGCTCTTTCTGATGGCAATGCATCTGTTCCTGCATTTCCAAGGACTTCGGACCAAGGTAGTGTTCAATTCTCCAACTACTGTTCCATCAGGCTATTTGATAGCCTCTCCCCCAGTCTCAGAAGGCCTTTCTTTTTCCGTAAGCCTGCTTGTTTCAGAGTAGGACACCTCCCCAAAGCCCAGTCCCTTGAAACATGAACCCTTCTGGGAAGGGTTTGCAGGTCAGTTTCTACTCCCTCTAAAAAGAAAATCTCTTACAGTTCTTTCCATGCAGGGGAGTTCTGGTGATGGAAGTAGCTCTCCAACTCATGGTCTGTTGATCCTTGGTGTTATTGGGATGTATTAAAAACTTATAAGTGTCCTGATTAGGGTCCTCAAAGAATACATTTGGATCCTCCCAGACTCAAGGGTAGAACTACTCTTTCTCTTACTCCCTGAACCTTACCAATGCCTTCTTGTAGGACCAAACTAACTGGTGTTGATTGGAACTTTGAGCCCCCTTCTTTTAAAATGCAATCAAAAAACCATGAAACTGCCCGAAATTCTTTTTTCTTCATTCTCTACCCTCAGAGTGCCAGTTTTCCATTCCCTGGGACAGGCCTACAGGGAAGCTCTCTCCTCACTTTAATCTCTGTTCAGGATGCATCTGGTGCCAGATTTCATTCAACCATATCACAATCCCTTCTTTATGACATCACTGTTCATCACCATGGAAACATTTCCAGAGTCACAGAGACTGGATTGTGGCATCATTGAAAGCATCAGGCAGTAGGAGGAGAGAAGAGGAAATGCAGAGAGGGGGAGATGAGGAGGCCAGCCCAACAATAATCATGCCACAACAGGGAAAATATTATTTTTCTTTCTTGATATTTATATATTGGAGCTTCTTGCCACAGCAAAGCCTTCAAGGATGTGAGGAAAGGGATGTCTTTAGAGTGAGAACTCCTGCCTTTTTTCAGTTTTGACTACAAGAGTTTACATTGGGTTGGATCAATATCCTTGCTAGTCAAGTAAAACTCAAAGGGTGACAGATTTAGTTTAGAACCACAGAGTAATAAAATATTGGCACTGGAAGAGACCATAAAGACTCTTCAGTTCAACTATTTTACAAATGGAAATGGAAGTCTAGGGAAGACAAGTGGGTCCCCTAAATTCACCCATTGAGTAGTAAGTAGCTAAGCTGGATCTCCTGTTTGTTTGGTCTTTTTCTGCTTCTATGGTTCCTGAATTCTCTAACTGTAGCAAATAGAAGTGATAAGGAAATTGGATTCTTACAGTAGGAGCTTGCCTCTGGCTTATAAGAATGTACTAGGTGAAAATGCCTATGGAGACTGAATGATGAAAGAGAAGAGTGTGGACCTGGCATGTTCTCTCTTCTAAAGCAAGGCGAATTGAGGAATGGAAAGTTTGGAGCTGCTTTTTTTTTGTTCTAGTATAACTTTTGGGAATCATCCTAGTTTGGGCCACACCCCATCAGATATATTAAAATCTTATGTGTGGATGAATTGGTAGTACTCCTTACCTTCAATAAAGTGGTGGATAGCACACTCATTTGAATATTTATTATAATTTTTATTAAAGTTATCAATTTATGTGTCTTGTTTCCCTTGTTAGTCCTCTGAAGACTGGAACTGTGCTTTCTTCATCTCGTGTTTTACAGATCACCTTATATAATAAGCTCTCAGTAAACGCTTGTTGAATTAATCAATTAAGTAATTAAACTTGTTCCTACTCTGAAGGCAGAAAGAGACTGGAAAAGATTTCTGAACTCTTGTCTCCATCACTTAAAATCTTTGAGGCCAGGAGCCAGCTTCTTAAATTTTCTAATTCTCAATTTCCTAATTTGTAAAATAATTATACTTGTAACTAGCTACTCATATTATTGAAAGGAAAAATTGGATAATTATAAAAAAAAGTGGTAGGCAAATGTAAACATTCTATTGAAATGTCAGCCATTATTAAGGGTCAGTGTTGGAGCACTGGTTTCCAGGGGTTTGCTCGCTACAGATTCCTTTGGATTCCACTTCCTTGAACCCTGTTTGTAAAAGCAAACAGACTCTTTTCCTTGAAGTCAATGAGATCTTCACTGACCAGTGAAGGATGTTGGCTTCATTATTTTCTCTGCAGTGTTGGCTATTAGTTGTAGCTCTTTTGGTTTGCACAGCTGTTCCTCAGTTTGGTGTTCTCTGCCATGGGGCCAACATTTGGATTTTCAGTCTTAATCTTAAAGAGAAAAGGCAAGAGAGCAAAGTCCCTTGTGTGAGAATGTCAGGAGGGGTGGTTATTTTTCTCAACCCCAATTGAAACAAGATTAGACTATAATTCTGAGGGGTATCTTCATATAGGGTCTCTATAGAGTCCCTGGGGCATGGTCCCTCTTTCTCCATGTGCTAGAATTCTGATTTACAACTCTAGGTAGAGGAAAGAAGATTGAAATTGAAGGAAGAAAGGAAAGTTTAAACAATATTTTTGTGGAAATAAGAATGGTAATCTATCTTGTGGTATTTTAGAATATCCAGGATGCCTCAATAACATTTACCAACCTGTCAAAGTTGTCTGTGGAGCTGGTGAGTGTCATTGTTGCATAAAAATATGCTGTGTGTGTGTTTGTGTGTGTTGTATGTATGTGTGTAGGGGTGGAAATGGGTTGAGGTCTGGGAGTTTACCCTAGTACTCAGACAGCATTCAAAATGAATAAGCATTTTTTAAAAATTAAACTAGCCTATGTAGAAGGGAACAAGAACTAAATTTTTGTGGCTCAGTGGTTGGAGCATGGGACTAACCAAAGTCTAATGTTTCCTTTTTTCAAAGCTCAACACAAATGTGGTTCTTCTTGGCCATCACTCGAACCTTTGTATGATTTTGTATTTGTGCCTCCAGCACATGGTACATGTATATCTTGTTTTTCAGTAGTATTTGATGCTTTGTGACTCCATCTTGGATTGTCTTGACAAAGATACTAGAGTGATTTGCCATTTCCTTCTCAGGCTCGTTTTATAGATGAGGAAACTGAGGCAAACTGGGTTCAATGACTTGCTCAGGGTCACACATAATGTCATAAATGTCTAAAGTTGGATTTAAATTCAGAAAGATTAATCTTCCTGAATCTAGGCCTCATGTTCTATCCATTTCACCACCTTGCTGTCTCTAAATGATATGTAATAAGATTTAACAAATAATTATAATTCATTGCTGATTACTCAGTTGGAAGTGATCTCTTCTTTTGACCTCCAGAATAGTCTCATAAATTGATTATATTCTAATTTTTATTAAAGATATCTGCAGGTACTTCTTTTGCCTTATTGGACTGTAAGTTCTTTGAAAGAAGCATTACATCCTATTCATCTTTTTTTTTTTTTTTGCCATCCAGTATCTAGCAAGCTCATGCCCTTGAGTGGAGAAAGTATGTAGAAAGTGCCAATTGAACTGAAGTTGCTGAATCCTATTGAGAGGCCTTATAGTTTAGTGAAATGAACAGCAGGACTCAAGATTATTTGGGGTTTAAATCCTAAATTTACTTCTGTGACTTTGGGGCTAGTCAGAAAAATTTTATAGGCCTTTGTTTCCTGGTAGTAAAATAGTTGATCTCTAACAGTTATATTGTCACTTTATCCTATAGCTACTTTAAAAGCCACTTAAAATGGTGGGAGACTGGACTAGAGAGCTTCAGAAGCCTCTTCCTGCTCAAGAATTCAGCCTATCCTTGATGTGTGACCACCTTCTTTGTGTCTGAAAGACATTGCTGGGCACTGTCTAAAACAAGTTAAAAAGACTTGACCTTTGTTCTCTATCACTTCATAATTCAATACTCATTACACTGATGCAAATGAAAAATGGAAGTAATTATAATAATCCTATACACTGAAATAGAGTATTCTAGTTGCTAAGTACTTTGTATAGGTTATCATAATTTACCTTCACAATTCTTTCTGAAAGGTATCTTTATATTCTCATCTTGTAACTGAGCAACCTGGGAGTTGAATAGGTTGAGTAACCCCAAGGTCAATGGTAGAGGGAAGACTAGAACCCAATTCTGCTGAATGCTAGTGTCTAGTGCTCATGGGAACTGAAGTGGGAGAGAATTATATAATATACGCTTGGGTCAGTTTTAGTCTTTGGCAATTCATGTTTTTTTTTTTGTTATTGTTGGCACAGTTTGATTTCTGGTTGTTAAGCTAGTCATCTCATAATCATCCCATAGTCATACCAATCTCCTCAACCTATTTTTTCACTAAACTTTTTTCCCCCTGGCCTGAATTTCATGTCTATAAAGGGACACTGCCAATGTTCTCATCTCTGAACCTTCTTGTCCTTCATTTGGGGACACTATCCTCCCAACACCAGTTTGTGCCCAGTCAGCCAGGACCTGCTTCCCTCTTCTTGCAAAATACTTGCCAAAAAGGCTCTGAGGGAGTGGATCTCTGAGTGCTCGGCCTTCTCTTAAGTCACTGAAGCCAGAGAGCATTCTGCTGACCTTCTTTTAATTGCTAATAATTATTCAGTTTTATGTAGCCTGGCATGATAAATATTCATAAATGGTGTAGTACATTAGTATTAGATCCTTTAGGCCATTGTGTTTTTAATTAAACTGAAATATGGAATTAAAAGCAATAAAAGGAAATGGTAAGATGAGACTATATATGTGAATATATATGTATCTCTATATGTTAATATCATGTTAGTCCTAATAAAGTTTGCCCTTGGATATGATCCACATCCCCCAAAAGGAAAATAATGTAGGTATACTCTAACTATGATCAAACTATGGACTAGACCCAGATTTTACACAAGCCAGGTATGACCAGATTTGCTACAATATGGCATTCACTCATAATTGCATACACACAGACACACACACACACTCACTCTTTCACTAATGTTCTATATCAGAATCTCATTGTGAAATGGAAGTAAACTTTAATTCTGAAACACAGAATCAAGTCTAGATCTTAAGTTGAAGAGGCTTCCAGTAGGAGCCTGATGCCAGTCCAACTTATGTTGAACTTCAATCTAGTTAAGTTTGGAGAATGTCATCAAGCTGGCTTTGAGGAAAGTAATTTTCCCCCCTTTGGCTTTTTGCATGGCAATGGGATTAATGACTTGCCCAAGGTCATACAGTTAGGTAATTATCTGAGGCTGGATTTGAACTCTGGTCCTCCTGACTCCAGGGCTGCTGCTCTATCCACTGTGCCACCTAGTTTTCCCAGGAAATTAACTTTGAAGCCATAGAATTCTTACAGTTTATTGGCTTTAATGGAAGGAGAGCTTATGTTCTATATTACTGATTTTCTTGCTTTATATCTAGAGTTTCTAAAGAACAGGCCAAATGATTCAATTCAATCAAGTTATTACTTATTTCTTACTGTTTGTGAACTGTGTAATAGATCTATTTGCTTAGGGGGTAGTAGTGGTGGAGAGGTAGATCATACAACGCTGACCATGACATCCCCTGCACCCAAGGAAAATAATGGGTTAGTAGAGGAGATAATTATGAATGAATCGTCTATAAATGCAAGATGTTGTTGTTTGACTTTCATTCTGGAAGACATGACATAAGGGAGGTAAATGCCATGATAAGCCTGTGCATTGAATTTGAGTGAGGGGGTGCTGTGTTAAGTCACCAGCCTCACTTTCCCCTCTGGAGACATCTGTATCCAGTGACTGCATGTGGATAAGGACAACTGGAGATGGCCCTGGATGTGAAGCAATCAGGTTAAGTGACTTGCCTAGGGTTGCATCAAGTGTCTGAGACAGGATTGGAATTCAAATCCTCCTGACTTCAGGGTTGGTTCTCTACCTACTATGCTATCTAAACAAAATGTAATAAGAGCGAGAAAAGAGATTCAATGTAGTGGATGTCAGTGGAAGAAGAGATCATAATGCACTGGAAACAAAAGCCTCCCTTTTTTGTGTCCCTATCCTTGGGAAGCTGGTGAAACCTGCAGACTTCTTTTCAGAATGATGTTTTAAATGCATAAAGTAAAATATAACTGCAAACCAATTATATGAAATATAGTTATCAAAATACACACACAAACATAACTAGAAGGAGAAACAGGTAAAACTTCACAAAAGGAGGCGCTTCAACTAAAAGGGGTCTTAGAGATATTTAAATCCAACTTCCTCATTTTACTGATGGGGAAACATAAGCCCACAGCCACCAGTAGTATAACCAGAACTCTAACGAAGGCCTGTTGCCTTCAAGTTTGATTTTCTTTCCACTATGGAGCCTTTGAGTCTAGAAGTTTAAGATGGATGGTTGGATGGATAGAAGGATAAAACAAAGCTTTTCAAAAAATTAAAACTATCCAAAAGTATGATTGGAGCCATTGGTTTTCCTTTTCTAGTTGGTCTTCAAACAAAGTCTGGGTATATTGCAGAGAAATTATAAATCCATTCTTCAACACACATATATGTTGCACTAAATGACTCTGGGATCATTTTCAACTCAGATTTGGTAATTTTTGTGCCCTTGCTGGGCAGAGATATGGTGGGACTGCATTCTCAGAGGAGTAAAAATTCTGAAAAGAGCCCTGAAGCAGAAAACATACATTGTGGTTGGAGGGTGGCATGTATATAGAAGTAGGGCAATATGAAGCCGGAATGATAAGGTAGGAGAAAAGATTGTAGTGGGTCTTGTATATTGGGATAAAGAGCTTGGATTTTATTCTTTAGATAATAGGGAACCACTAAAAAGATTTTTTTGCAGGGTAGTGATATAATGAGTGTAAGGGACTATTGTGTGTAGGAGTACTATAAACTTTCATCACCTGCTGTTCTTGAGTATCAGAGCCTTGTTTTACTGGTTGATTGTAGAATGCCATGGGAGTGGGAGTGGGCTAGGGACTGGGGAGAATATTTAAGCAGTTGTATATGGTTTAATAAACGGAGATCTTGGAGAACTTGGAGAAATTTCCATCCTTGTCTCCCACCCCTTCAACGTTCGCCTGGGTAAGGATAAGCTAGCCAGCAGGAACCTAACACATGCTGAGCAAGTAGTCTAACAGGAACTTAAAAGATCAGGGCTGTGCTATAGGAAAATTAATCTATTAGGATGGATTGAAAGGGACAGAGATTAGATGCAAAGGGATAATAGGAAGAATCATTACAACAATTCAATTGAGAAGTAATTAGGACTTCAACTAGGGTCAGACAGGAGGAATGGAATGGAGGGTGGATGGGTTGAAGGTAGAGTCTACCATTCTGTCTTTGTGATGCCTTCCCTTGGTCCAGGGATGCCAGAACAGTACGTAGTTGAGAGGGTTAAGTCTTTGTCCTTTCCACCAAGGGCCTCACCCACCAGGTATTTTCTGGGGGCTTGTTACTGAGATCTCTTTCTGGCATTTCTGAAGGGCCCTTCTGAGCCACTGTAGGTAATGAGCATTGCAAGCTGCAGGTGAGCGGCTGTCAAGATTTCTGAAATGCTCCTGAGAGTACTTAAGAAGTATCAGCAAGAGAGAGGGAGAGGTGGGAGTCTTAACAAATCCCAGCAGGGCACCAGTCCCCAGATCAAAGGGGCACAGCTTGGAATTTGTGGTACATCTGAGGGAGGGAGGCTGGGAGAGGGGAGTAAAGGGAAAAACTCCCAACAAAAAGCAGTTTTAAAGTCCCCTGGTGCCTCTGCCTCTGCCTCTAAAGCCATGAGCTGTTCTCTCTCTAGGGAAACCAGTTCCCATGTGGGTGTTATACCTGCTGTGACTGGTGGCTTGTGTTTGTGGTTTTAAAATGGGAGATGTAATTTCTTTGTGGTTACATGGTGAATACCTGGACCTGAGGGATTAGGATGGTGGTGTCTGTTTCCAGTTTCCCTGAGTTGCATAGTTCTTGGTTTGGAAAACACCTAAACAGGTGTTCCCACCATCACTTCTTTCCTACAGAGGACATGAGATTCTCTTGCTTCTGGTCATGCCTTATCAACCTCTTCATTATATCTCCCGCCCCTCCCCCCCACTCCTCATTGATTAGAGAATTGATCCTGAAGAATATTGAAAAGTTTACCAGTAATCATTAATTGATATTTTAGCTCTAGATCCTTAACCCTATGATTCTTAGGATACCATAGAAACTAGCCTTTCTGGGACAAACTCTACCCTGACCCAAGTTCAGCAGCACCAAGAAAGGGCAGGGATTGGTTGGATATGGATAAATGGTTTCTGCAACTTCCTGGAAAATCTTGTCTCTAAGGTAGCCAAATGAAGGATAATCAAGTTGTGGATATGCAGAAGGGGAAGACTATAGTATAATGTAATGGAAAGAACACTGGCTTTGGAACCAGGACCCCTAGATTCAAAACCAAGCTGATTGCAGCCTTTATGATTTTTCCATCTCTGGGAATTAATCACATCATATAAAATATGAGGGGTTTGGATTCTGATCTTTCAGGATCTTTCCAGCTCTAAAGCCTTAGTTACAATGATAGAAAGTCTGTAGTACAGCAAAGCAGTCAGATGATCAAGTCTGCCGTTGAAATCACAGAGGAGAGAGTTTGCATTATGCCAATTAGCTGAATTAACTGGCATTATATCACTTTAGGATTGCAGAATCTCAGCTTTGAAAGAGGCAGGAAGTTCCAACCTGAATCCTTTATCTTCTACATAGGGAAACTGGGACCCTGAGCAGTGATGTGACTTGTGTAAGATTAATTTAGGAAGTGTAGACAAAAACAAAATGACCCCGGGCCCCAAGAAGCTTTAATTCTGAGACTGTCAGCATATATATTGTTTAGTTGTGTGACCCTGGATAAGTCATTTAATCTCTTTTCCTTCAGTTTATCTGTAGATGGGGATAATAACACAGGGTTGTTGAGAAGATCAAATTAAATAAAATTTGTAAAGTACATAGCACTGCACATGATCTATAGTAAGTGATATATATATATATGTATATATATATATATATTTAATTACCATATCTATCTATCTATAAATTTTCAGCCATTTTTCAGTTGTCTGTTTCTTAATGACTTCTTTTGGGGTTTTTCTTGGCAAAGATACTGGAATGGTTACCATGTGCTTCTCCAGCTCATTTGACAGATGAGGAAACTGAGGCAAAGAGATTAGGTGACTTTTCCAGGGTCACATAGCTTAGTAATTGTCTGAGGCTAGATTTGAACTCAGAGGAATCTTCTGGACTCTAGGTCCCACACTCTATCCACTGTGCCTAGCTGCCCTAGGTATCTGTTTATATGCTTATATGTTATTTAAACAATACTGTAATATATTATTAAAATATATGAATGGGCAACTGTTTAATATAAGTATTAACATAAATGTGTAAAATAAATTATAAACACATATAAAATATATTTATATATATGTATAAACATATATATGTTTATACATATATGGATTTGTACATACAAATTGTAGGGGCCAGAACCCACATTCTTTATCTTCTGACTCTTTTCCCTATACAATGGAGGCAATGAGAATCGAGTCTGGGTCTAGTGCAGGATATCCATTGAGATTTACCCTGCCTCCAGGCAACATCCTTCTAGTGCATAAAATGCTGAACTCTGCCCTCATATGAGGAGAGGTAGTAGGGAACTTGGCATACCATGGATCTTTACTTTATCCTGGTGCTGAGTGCTACCATTTAACAGTTCTTCCTATCCATAGCACTGTGTCATTTCTCTTCACTTACAGCACTACTAAGACCCATCTACTTCAGAAACCTTCCTGGTTAACAGTCTGACAGCAACCTCCTTCTCGACTTCCCTCTTTTCCTGTCTAGTTCTCTGAGATGAGACTTGTCATGGACTGGATTGAGAGTCTCCTGAGCTAAAAGTGGGTCAAGATGGATCTAAGACATTCTTGTTCAGAGAGAGCCAGACTAAGATATTGGTCTTGTAGAGTAGAATTGATTGGGTGTTATACAAAGTATTTAGCTGAGGGGCTAAAAGATTGGCCACATCAGAAGAAAGTATAAGTGTCAGAATTTAACAGTCTGAGTTGAACTGACAGATTTTGATACCAGGTTCATGGTATAGGATTTACACAATTTATAACACTCAGGTTCTTTTACTTATTCACTCAATTGCAAATATTTATTAAGTATCTGCTCTAGCTGGATGTGTGCTACATTTCAATAATCCTTACTATAGGGGAGGCTGAGCCTTGGTAGATCTATTAGCCTAGGAATTCTGAGCTTATTAGGTGTTCAAACTAGTTAATATTATATGGTTGGTCCCCAAGAGTACAAGATCTCAAGGCTGTGAAATAGGACAAACAGATACAGGTTGGAAATCAGTGATGGCATTATTCCCATGAGTGACTGATATATTTCTATCCTGGGGTAAGAGAAGAAGACCCCCCAAAAAGTACACAGCCATGCAAAAACACCCTTCCCTATCTCCTAAGTGCAAAACAGTATGCTAGTTCCTAAGAACATAAAGATCCAAATCTTTGATCCATTGAGGGGGAAGCAACATATATGCATTTAAGTAAGTAAAATATATTCCAAGTAAATGCAAAACAATTTTAGAACAAGAGAAGATATGAGCAAATGGGAGAATCAGGATCACTATCATATTAGAAGTGGTATTTAAGATGATATTCTAAAAATGGTACAGAGGGAGAGAGGTAGGATTGGGAGAGATGAGAAGAGGGAAGAATTGATTGTTGCAGGGGCAATCTGCTGGACAAGACTGGAGGATAATGAAAAGGTTGTATCTTGAATTGGAGGTGACCTTGGTAAGGAAAAGATCACTTCATCAAAGACTGGAGAAAAGGAGAAGAAAAGAGTTTGACTTATATGTAGAAAAGAGAAGAGGAAACAGCAAAAGAATCTTATTATTTATTTATTTATTCATTTGTTTGTTTATTTGTTCATTTGTTTATTTATTTATTTATTCATTCATTTAAGTTTTTGCAAGGCAAATTGGGTTAAGTGGCTTGCCTAAGGCCACACAGCTAGGTAATTATTAAGTGTCTGAGACCTCATTTGAATCAGGTACTCCTGACTCCAGGGCTGGTGCTTTATCCACTGTGCCACCTAGCAGACCCCTGACTTTTATTTTCTTGGGTAAAATATGATCTTAGTTTTTCTTCTGCGAAGAAGTAGCATAGTAGGCATGAAAAGAAGCAACAAGTTTGTAACAACTGCTTACTAAGAATTCTAAAGAGGGTCAATTACAGAAGAATAAAAAATATGTCTTTCAGCAGTGAGGACTCCATTGAGATGGCATAAATTTATGTTGAACTCAATCAAAACAATTGCATGACTTTATTTAGTACTGTTTAGCAGCACCTGCATGGGATTGCATATGATGACTGGAAATACAAGGTGAGGGTTGGCAAAGTAAGAATAGCAATGGGACAAGAAACTGGGAAGGGGAAGAGATTTGGAAGCTGAAAGCTGGAAGACTTGAAGAGGAGAGAATGGAGTAAATTTGGAGTAACTGAATATATGGTATCAGGAATGTGAATCAAGAAAATTGAGAAGTAGTGTAGGGGTGATGATCTGGAAAAACACTGAAGAATAAAGGGATTGTAGATCTTTTTTTAATTTAAATTTATTTTTTATTAAAGATATTATTTGAGTTTTACATTTTTCCCCCAATCTTGCTTCCCTTCCCCCTCCCCCCCACAGAATGCACTCTGTTAGTCTTTACTTTGTTTCCATGCTGTACCTTGATCCAAATTGGGTGTGATGAAAGAGAAATCATATCCTTAAAGAGAAGTCTAAGAGGTAACAAGATCAGACAATAAGCTATCTGGGGATTGTAGATCTTGATATGAGGACAAAGAATGGATTTAAGAGAAGAAAGACATGGGGGAAGTGGGATGTTAGGAGGTCATGATTGGATAGATGAATTTCAGAATTCTTGATGGAAGTGGAACCTCACATGATAATGTAGAGGTGAAGGGTATGGTCATCCACTGCAGGGAAATAGTTTTGGGAATTGAGGATGTTTTATGATCTGGGAGTCCTGAGTATTTGATGAAATATCAACATGCATGCTGGAATGGGATCCCTGACATGAGGGTGGGGTTGTGATGAAGAGGGAACAGTGTACTAGTTAACAAAATTCTTTTAGAAAAGAGGGAGATTGATCAGGGAACTTATAGATAATTACCCCAAGAATATGGAAAGGGTGACATATCCATTGAGTGTGACTCTCAAAAAAACAGAGGGGTCAGTGAGTGATGGTGGAAGAGAGAGGGTCTGTTTTGCAATAGAAAGTAAGTAGTATGTTAAATCCTTTTTGGGACGGCATGAGATGAAGTGTCTTCTGGAAATAGATCTCTGTGAGTCCCAGAAGATAGAAGGAGCATGACAAGAAGATGGAATGAAGTTTATTAAGGTAGATCAGTTGACCTAGAAGACACAATGGAAAGAGTAGACAACGTTGGATAGAGACATATTAGTATCACCATTACCTAGCACAATGCCTGGAACATTTTGGGCTCTTGTTGATTAGTTGTGTAAGAGAACATTAGGACTGCTGTGAATTCAAAAGAGAGAATTGAAAGCGGCAATATGGGGGGGAGGTGGTTTCTGCTTAATCAGGAATTCTGAATCACTGGTTTTCAGAGAATTACTAATAGAACGATGCAAGACATTTTGACTGCAGCTTCTACCTTATAAGTTCTGTGAATGGCAGAGTTCAGAATCAATCTTTACAAGTGTTGAAAATCAGAAGGTACAGTGAGTCTGATAAGGTACCCTTCCTGAAAATGAAGTCCTGCTCTGAAGATATTGGATATTTCTGTCTTTAGTTTTAGGCCATGTCCTTGAGTCAAGGACCTGGTAATTGGAAAATCTGGTTCTGAAGGGCCTGGTACTGGTACTTGGGGTGTTATTCCTAAAATTGAGAGATCTGGTTTCAGAGGCAGACCCTTGTTTGTTTTATACTTTTGGGCACAGCCTATTTCAGCTTAGTCAAAATGAGCTGCAGTTCCACCATTCTGTACTGCCAGTGCTAACAATATGGCCCCCCAAATAGTAGGAAGCATGGCACAATCATTTTCCTATTAATGCCCTTGAAAAGTTAATATTTCACTGGCATCTACCTTGTCAAGCCCAAGAGCTTGCAGATAAATAAATAAATAAGAACAAATGTAAATATATTTATATATAAATACATGTATATGTATAGACATATATATGAATATACATATGTATGTATATATATGTATATTCTAAATACTTCTCTGAAAATAATTCATTCTATGAACATTCCCCAAGGACTTATTCAATTATTATACAGGTGAAGCAGCGATGAGTAGGGACAGATTTCTGAGCTTACTGGGGAAAGCTAATGAAGTTGTAGCCAGAGTTGGTATACTGTAGAAAGAATCAAATTAGAAGACCTGGGTTCTAATTCCCAATTTGGTTATTTTTGCTGTCTGAATTAATATGAGCAAGTCAGAAAGTTGGACAAAATGATCTCTAAAGATTTTCTAGTCCAAACTTCCATAGCTAATTAAAATTCCATTTATTCTCTCCCTACCCTTAGTAATTTAGGCCTCTCTATCATTAATTAGATCCCTCACCTTGTCAGGAAGCCAGGAATGACCTATTTGAAAGGTAGTCATGGGACAGAGGAATTAGTGTATGTTTGACCCCAGACAACAGAATCATGAACAACAGGTAGAAATTGGAAAGAGGAAAATGAAGGCTTGTTGTCAAGAAGATTTTCTAACAACTGGAGCTGTTCCAAAGTAGAGTGGGCTGCCCAAGAGTCAATATTGGAAGTCTGTGAAGAGAGACTAACTGGACTACTTAATATATACATTAATTGGAGTGGGTGTGGGGAAGGGGTGATTCCTTTCAGGTAGCGTCTGGATGAGATAACCTCAGAGGTGCCTTCTAACTTCAAAGTCTTGGACTGATGATTTAGCTGAACCATTTTTTCCTTCTCCCCTCACAGTTTTATTCATCTTACCCGCCCCTTACCTACCAACTCTGTCTTCAGGGAACCAATTCTCAAAATTGAATTGTCCCTTTTCTCCTGATCTTAGCTTTTGCATCTTCTTCATCATGCTTGGTCTCACTGAGAAAAATGGGGAAGGGCTAGAGAGAGGAAAAAAAGAAAACACAAAGACAAGAGAGGAAAAGTTACAGAGAGGGGAGGGAAGGAACACTTGATAGAATGAAATGAGAGCAACTCTGTCTATGACACCAAAGAAAATCTATTGAATGGAATCCAATCTTTTATTTAACCCTCAGGTCTTAGCTTCATAGCTGTCTCTATTGTGAAAGGAACACAAAGGGAGATGGCTCTGTCTCCCTCTGATGATGCTCAGAGAGGACTTTGAATTTCTCGGAAAAGGAATTTGTGGTTTTCTCTGTGTCTTTATGACCTTGTGTCTCAGTCCAGGGGCACAGACAGGCTGGTTTCCCAACTACAGGCATGAGCCATAGCAACCCAGGAAGAACAAGTGAGGTGGGAAGTCATGGAGGCAAGGTACTAGCTACAGGAGACTACAGAGGATCAGATGATCTTAGCTGCCACTCCCCTCTCCCCAATCTCTCTTTCTCTCTCCCCCCTTTTCCTTTCTCACCACTTCCACATCTTTTTGACTGCTTTTCTGTCTTGTCTGTCTCTCTCCACTCTCTTTCCTTTCCTATCCTCTGTAAATAGAAGAACCAAAAAGCCTCATCATCTTGAGTTCTGGGAACACCCACAGTTGATAAAATTTCGATGAGATGAAAAGCTAATCCCACTCCCCTGTGAGAGCATCCTTACTTTAGTGAAATGTCTGTCAGAGATTTTGGGGTCTTCTGATCAGGACTTCAACAACTCTCCTGGCAACTTAGGTTATCAACTGTTTTGGAGAGAATAATAATAAAGCATATTAACACTTGAAAATGTAGAAAACATTTTTCTCAGTCTTGGGAGATAGTGTTTTATATTCTCATTTCACAGATGAACAAAATAAGGCACAAAAAGACTTCTAGATGGTCATGTAGCTAATAAGTGACTGGGCTAGAGCTCAGACCTGGGTCTTATGACTCCAAATCTGGACTTCCTTCCAGTATACCATGCCAGAAGAATTCCCTACTCCCACCCCCCCAAAACTCCTACTCCTTTCTCAGTGTTAACTTGGGTTGGTTGCCTAAAGAAGAAATAATTAATATGGAGATCTTGTCATTCTTTTTCTTCTGAAGCTCTGGGGGAGGGACATATTTAAAGCACTTGGTCTTTAGAGAAACTGCCATGTAATCAAAGCCCTTTTAAATAAGGAGAAAGGGGACTGGTAGGTGAGCTGCCCAATCCATGCAGAAATCTTTTCTCCCTTTGGTCCTTTGTTTAATGCCTCAGAGGAATTTTTGCCTTGCTTCTCTTTTTGCTGATGATGTAGCTGATTTGGCTTAAGTTGTTTCTTTATTTTACTCCCACCTTTGGCATAGTTTTCTCCTGAAGGAGCTGGGGGTTGGCTTGGGAAAGCCATAGCAGGAGGAGAGGAAATCCCTATGTTCTGTTATAAACTGAGCTTTCCATGGAAGGAAACACTGTTGGCTTTATAACCTTCCTTGCTCAGAGAGGTTGATGACAGAATTAACCTGAAGAAGGAGATCCAGGTTCAGGGAAAGTGATCCCAGCTAACAGAGGGGTGATAGTGATGGTAGTGGGGATGATGTCACAAAATACTTTCCTCCCCTTATACCCAATCCTGCCTAATCTATAAGGCTTGCAATCCATGTCAATGCTACTCACCTAGCACTTAGCATAGACTGTTGTCATTAGTTATTTCTGAAACTATTAGTTTTATCTATCAGTTATTTTTTCATTAGTCAGTTAGGTGGCCCAGTGATTAGAACACTGGACCTAGAACCAGGGAGACTTGAGTTTGAATCTTGCCTCAGATATTTTATAGCTCTGTGGCCTTTGGATAACTTGTTTCCCCCTACTTGCTTCTTCATCTGTTATATGGGGATACTAACAGCACCTACCTTCTAGGTTTATTGTGAGGATAAAATTCAATAATATTTGTAAAGTGCTGTGCATACCTTTCAGTCTCTCTATAAATGCTAGTTCTTCATCATATCATTATCATCATCACCATCATCATCATCACCACCATTAATCCTTAAATATCACTTTAAGGCTTATGAAACACTTAACATATATTATACTATATAGTTCTCACAACAACTTCCATTTGCCTAAATGGTATTGTGGTACTGAAGCCCAGGAGAGAGACAAAGGCTAAATATTTTGAAGAGGGAGCCATGTTCAAAGAGATGATAATTCAATTCATGGAAGATTATGTGATAAATAAGAGTGTAGAGAAAAAGAAGGTGTAGGTCAGAGCCTTGGTGATAGCCCACAGTTGGGTGGTATGATATGATATAATGCATCAAAGGAGATTGAAATGGAGCAGTCACATAGAAGGAGAGCAAAGAGGGAATAATGGAATACAAACCCATAGAAGAGAGATGGACCAGAAAGAGAAAATAAGATCAAATATTGTACCAGCCTCTTGAGAAGACATAGGAGGAAGAGGAACTGAGTGCCTAAAAGGAAAGAGGAAAGGCTCCATTGAGGGGACAATAGGCTCCAAAAGGAGAGTCTATGAACACCAACCCTGCTACTCTCCTGTATGAGTTCTATGGTAAATTTTTTACTGAGTCATTAGTGAGGCTTTGTGAAGTTGAGCCAATTGCATTGGATTCCTTTGTAACCTTAACACTGGGGGAGAGAGACAGTTGTTTTCTAGGGAAGAGAATGTTGTTTGAAAGAACTGAATGAATGAAATGGGAGGAACACAGATTGCCTGGAAGAAACTGTCCTTGAACCGTAAGACTGGATGTTGTTCTTGCTCTGTTTCTTCTGGGTCAAGAACTTTTATAGTTCACTGAAAACTTTGAAGATGAACTCTAGGCTGAGGTATCCACAGAACTGTAGGTGACTGGCAGGTTGCACTGTGTGGGAGACAAGTTCAAGGAGAAGTTATCTTCTTGAACTTGAGGAGAATGAAACACATTGTCTTGGAACCATAGAATTTCAGAGATGGAAGGTTCCTTAATGATCATCTGGTTCAAATTTTCACTTTATAGAATGAAAAATGAAGCTTAGAGAGGCCAGATGATTTGTCCATGGTCCCACTATTAGTTAGAATAATGGGTATTAGAATCTATTTCTCTTCTCAGTCTAGAATTTTCCATTTCCATCACACTGCACTGCTGTGTATGTGTGTGTATGTGTGTGTGTATTTGAGGGCAATGTTCAATCCTGATATGGAGGGAGTGTAGTTTGGCAAATACAGAAAGTGGTTGGAAATCAGTGCATTCTGTGGCTCCTGCCAGCTGGCTGTGGGTAGAGGAAGGGTAGCAGTATCTATGTGGATACATAGCAGGGCCCAGTTTACAGTGGCAAGAAAAATAAAGCAGGAAGAGCAGTGGAAGGTTTTTTCTCCTCTTTATTTCAATTCAGCTCAATAAGCTTTTAATAAAAAGGGTACTGACTGTAAGATGATACCACTTCCTCACTACCAAGGCTTTTCTAGTCTGGCTTTAACTTTAGTTCACTCTCTTTTTTCCCCTTTCTCTTCTCCACACTAACCTTTTGGGGAGAACTTTGGAGTGGGAGGGTTTCTGACACATTGTTCATTACCTGCTATATTCACTGTGTGACTAATGGACAGTGTTCACAGTGTGCTGCTTCTGTCTGTCTCTACATTCTCACACTTGGGAGCCAAGGTAGGTGGTGAGGAGGATGTGGGATTGTCTTTTGGGAGGTAGATTCCCAGAATTTTCAACCAATGTGCCATCACATTAATACCCTGAGGTATTAGAGCACAGGTATTACCTCTCCTGTTGGTTCTATGTGGAAAGAAACTCCTGTTCCCTTCAGAAGAGGCAATAGTAATAGTAGCGGCAATAATATGAATCCATCTCTTCTATATAGATGGGAATGAATTTGGAGTAGAGGTATATGGAATAGAACTTTCAAGTTCTCAGAAGTAGGAAAGCCTCAGGATGTGTTTGGGAGTTAGTGCGAAATTCAATGTTATGTGGAGCAGAGCATTCTTAAAGGGGAGTAATAAATAGTGGGGGAATAAGGAGGGAAAAGTAGGATGGAACTGGATGATAGGGAGTCTTGAATACCAGATTAAGGATTTATCTTGCTCATGGGGCTTTACATAGTGCCTTGTGATACCCTTGAATACTTCAAGGATCTATGATTTCATCTATTATGTATTCTTTCCATAGATACTGATCAGACTACCTATTTGTTGTTGCCAGTCATTCTTTGAACATTTATCGAGTACCTGCTTGGCCAAAAACTGTGTAATAAAACACAAATGAAGCAGTCCCTGCTGTCAAGGAGCTTATGTTCTCCTGGGGAGGAAACAACAACAAAGAAATACAACACAAATACAATGTTGTTTGAGAAGGAGTGAGGGAAAGCACCAACACTTTGGGGAGTGGGAGGAAGTCTTATTTAAGATTAAATGAACATAGATAAAGAGCTAAAAGAGACCCCAGCAGTAGTCTTGAAGGAAGCAAGATATGGTGGTGAAGGTGTTGAATATTCCAGGTGTGTGGGACACAGCCCATATAAAGGCAAAGAGATGAGTGAGTGATGGGTTGCTAGGTGTAAGGAACAACAAGGTGTGGCCAGTTTGACAAGACTGGTAGAGTTGAGAAAGGGGTCTAATGTGTGAGGAGGCTGGAGAGGTAAGCCATAGCCAGATCATGAAGTGCTTTGAAATCCAAATGGATGAGTTTATATTTCTTTGTAGGGGAAGAAGGAAGTCAGTGTAGCACATTGAATAGAGGAGTGCATTTAAATAACTGACAGGAAAATGCAGCCATCCTTTTGGGAATGAGCTTCCTTGTATTTCGTCTTGTCTTTAGATGTCAGACACAAAGACTTCCACTAGACCTAGGACTAGTTTTTTCCCCTCTTGGTAAGGTCTGCTGAAACTTGCCCTCTCTTGATATTACCTTAGAAAATCTAATGTCTTCTTTGTGTTAAGATGAGATGGAGATTGTACATACACAGGAGCTCAATAAATTCTTTGTGATGGAATAAACCAGAACCTGCTGAATATTAAACACAATAAAAAACTCAATTTAGCCTGTAGGATTCTCAAGGGTAGGGATATGTCCCACATGTTTTGATGTTCGTCACATTTTTCAAGTGCAGGGTCTTGGACATAATAGATACTGAATGAATGAATACCTGCTGAAAAAATAAATGAAAAAAGCAGTAACAATGGGGAATGAAGAGAAGACCTTGAGAACATAAGGAGAAAAATTATTCTATTCTTAATTCAGGTAGCTTTTCCTATGAGGAAATTTGGATGCTCTTAAGGTCATCGCCTAAATACCACTATTCCACTGACATTTTGACAAGAGAATCTATGGGTCAACATAACTATGCTATTATCAGTCATCCAGTAGTATCTGAATTGAATTTTAGACTACAGAACAAGACTTTTACAAGCCAAAACTTATAAGGGCATAACAGCTCCTATAGAATTGCATATGCAGTGGTGGTGAATAGCTTACAACTTACTTACTTTGGTCAGAGGTAAATTGTAACACTGAAAAACAAGACTAATATCATGACTAAGGTCATGGGTTTGATCCATTGTGGTGGGTGGCTAGTCACCTTATTTTTGTTTCATGACCATTGCCAGTATTTTGTTGCAAGGGAAACTAGGTGAGAAAGTATGCTTTGCTCAGGGTCGGTCATCCCCACTGCTGGCAATAGAATTGAAAATCTGTAGAATACTTGGTTGTCCCTCTTACATATGTCAGATGATATGTTCAGTAGAGTCCCCTCCATGGAATGTAATTGCTGAGGGAGATTTCTATCATTTGATTACCAGTCTTCCCTTTGCAAAGAGAACTTGTTTGCTTCTCCATGGACTGGAATGTTTCTGGTATTTATTTGTAGAGATAGATTAAGGGATTGTCTTTTTTCTTCAGGTTGGTGACTCAGTGGAGGGATTTGGCTGACATTATGTGGCAACCACCCAGCAATGTTGCTGTCATTCTGACTTGGTAGCAGACGAAGGAGGGATTCCATGGGAACAAGGCTAGTGAACATTCATGCCAAGGTGTTATGGCAACCAAGCTAAGGATTTCCATCAGAATTGTGATCCCTCTGTCCACTTAGATGAAAATAATTATACACTGGCTTAAGTCCATCTAGTCAGAATTAGGTCTTTTTCCTGTATTGTGAGGCCCTTCAAAGGCAAGAATCATGCCCTATATTTGTTTGAAGCATATAACCCAGCACTGAATTGAGCATCCATGAAATTACTGATAATTATTAATGAAGTACCCATAGTCATAGGACTCAGGTTCTGGTTATGGCATTTATTGTATCAACTTGGGACTCTATGTGACTCAGTTTACTTATCTATTGATTATCCTCAATGACATCTCAATCCCATTGAGTTAAAGGGATGCCTAAACTAGATATGTGAAGACTTCTCTTGGTGGAATGGGCAGATAAGAACAATTTATTTCAATACTACGAGTTGACTGAAATAGGCATTGTGTTGCTTGGTCAGATATCTATCAAAGACACCAAAGTTATCCATCAGATCCAGGCCATCACCTTTTATCTTGCCATGGGACTTGCCTCCGTTGACTTTTACCTTGCCACTGGACTTCAGTGACTAGAAGAGAGAGTAGACAACTGAGAGTATAGTAATATACTATAGTAGACAAAGACTGACAACTTTTGTACTACTCTGCCTCTCTTAAATCCAATTCACATGCAAGTCAGCACATGCTTTCAGTAATCCTCTTCAAAAACAAAGGATGAGCAACAACTCATTTGTAAAATGAATGTGTTGGATTCAATGACTTCTAAGGTTCCTTCTAGTTCAAAATCTATGATCCTTATGAAGGACATAGAATATACACATATGAAACATTGTGTACCTTAACAGGAAGCATATAACTCAATGCAATTTAATCAACTAATTTGTTAGGAAGCATTTTATTATAGCTCCTACTATATGCCAGAAACTGTGCTAGGGATTGGGAATAGAAAGACAAAAATTAAACAGTTTCTTCCCTCAAGGAATTTATATTCTCTCAAGAGAGATTATATTTATATATCCATATCCATTATCTATATCATCTTTATCTATATATTTCTATCTCTATCCATATCTCTAAAAGTATCTACAAAATAAAACAGAGAACAAGAATCCTGGGATCTAGGCATGACCTAGGCAAAACATTTCAGTTCTCTGGATTTCATTTTTCCCTTTGAAGTAATGGGTATTGTTTAGACTTAAAAATCTTTAACTAAGATCCCTTCTACCTTCTAATATTTTAAAGTGTTAAGATTCTGTGATCTCTAGTTTGAAGAGGAAAGTTTTGACTTGAACAAGAATTGGAGAAATCATTTCAAAAAAGTGAAAAAAAAGGAGTAAAATTCCTTCTGTTTGTACATTGCTTTATGTTTTTTCAGAGTTCTTTCATGTCTATCATATCATGTGATCCCTGCAACAGTACTGTGAGGTAGGCAGATAAAATGACTCTCTTGATTTCCACTCTGTAGAGGCAGAAACTGAGACACACAGTGTTTCAGTATCTTGTTCAAGGTCAGTGTCACAGTGGGACACTGGTAGAGCTAGGATCTAGGCAGACACAAACAAGCAACATGCAACTAAGTGCTATTTACTCTAGTACAAATGGAGTGTGGTGTTTTGCATGTTGTACATGCTCTATTGATCCTTATTGAATGAGCACGAGTAGGCAGAGATTCCAGGAGAGATTAAAAATATCTAGAACCATTGAATTTTAGGCTTTGAAGAAATCTAAGGAAGTCACAAAAACCATCCCTCTGCCTCCAGGTAGAACCATGATGCCAGGAAAATGACAGAGTCCCAGATTCATAGAACTGATAAGAGTGTTAGACTCAAAGAACTTTGACCTTAGTCAGTACTTAGAAAGCATCTTAGAAACTCTTTTCTAATTCCCTCATTTTAGAAATTACTATACTTTGGTGAATTGGAGTGAAATGACTTGCCCTAGCCACTTATCAAATCTGTGACAGATATATTTTCAATGAGTTTCTTATGAACTGAATCCCTTCTTAGGTACAAATTCTGTGATTAATTTCTTAGTATCCTGGAATTTGATTGCTGGTAACAGTCTCAAAAGAGAGTCTAAGTCCTATCTCAAGCTTCAGTCTTTCATCTCCCCCCCCCACGATGCACATAACCTTTTATGGGGGAACCTAAGCACGAATTTCAGATCCAGAGAACTTGCCCTTAGAAGACAGGAAAGTGACAACTCAAGACTTTTAGACTTTTAAGTTTTAATGTCATTGAGAGCAGTCAGTTCCCTGCTATGTTTATGAAATGTGGTATAGGAAGTATGATTGCTCTTATAAAGAGTTTGAGGGTTACACATAGGTAACTGGCATCAATCATAATCATTCCATTAGGCTCTCTGGACTTCAAGACTTGGGTTTTTGGAGAGAGGAAAAACTCTTTTGTGGAGTTATTATACTTGTGGGGTGTGGTGAAGATAAGAAAAGGATTTTATTTTAAAGGTAGTACTCATTCATTCACCTGACAGAGGGACTTATAACAACCCATTCCCATATACTATCATCCCATTTCTTCTGATTCTTTCCATTGCAGTTAGTTCTGGGAAGAAGAGAATTCTTTCTCCTTCTTCCCCTCCCCTCCATATTCCCAAACATTTATTCCTCTCTGAACCAATTTTTTCCCTATGGTTTATATCTTTGGTTGCTTATTATTGGACATGAAGAAAACAAATGTAATAGAGTAAATAATTGTTTTCAAGCATGCATTTGAAACTAAAGATTTATTCAATTGAGAAATACAGGCTAATCAAGAGAACAAATTGACTGGTGACACTAGATAGTTTAGGTATGAGACAGATGTACAGTGCAATGGATTTGGAATCAAATGCATGTTCCAATCCTGTCTCAGATACTTATGAGCTGTGTGACTCTGGGAAAGTCACTTAACATCTCTCTACTCTTGTTTTCTCATCTGTAAAATGAGAATAATAATTTCACCTCTCAAGATTGTTATGAGAATCAAATGAGATAACATATGTAAAGACCTTTGGAAACCTTAAGGATTTATATATAAATGCTAGTTTATTATTATTATTATTATTATTATTATTATTTATTAGCTAAAGTAATAGTAAGACCCCTCCCCCTACAGTCATCTAATTATTCATGTTGGCTATTGAAAACATCTCTTTGCCCTCTTTTTCTTTATTATTTCTTTTTTTTGGTCATAACTTTCAGGTAGCTCAATAATTTTTAAATTATCTTTTCTGGATTTGTTTTCCAGGTGAATTGTTTTTCCAATGAGATACTTCACATTTTTTCCTAGTCTTTCATTCTTTTGGTTTTTTTTATGGTTTCTTGATTTCTCACAAAGTCATCAGCTTCCCTTAGTTCCATTCTTCATTTTAAGGAATTATTCCTTCAGAGAGCTTTTGTATCCCCCTTTCCAATTATGCTTTTTAAGATATTCTTCTCTTCATTGACCTTTTAGACTGCTTTTTCCATTTGACCCAAACTGGTTTTTAAGATATTATTTTCTTCAGTAGGTTTTTGTAATTCCTTCATCAAGCTAATGACATGGTTTTCATGATTTCCCTGTATCACTCTCATTTTTCTTCCCAATTTTTCTTCTACATCCCTTACTTGATTTTCAAAATCTGTTTTTGAGCTCTTCCATAGCCTGAGACTGATTAATATTTTTCTTGGATGCTTTGGATGTAGGAACTTTGACTTTGATCCTCCATAGGATCAAAATAATTGTCTAAGGTTTTTTTCTTTTGTTGTTTGCTCATTTTCCTCACCTATTACTTGATTTTAACCCTTTGTTAAGATGGAGCTCTACTTCCAGGGTGGAGGACACACTGTATCTGAGTATGGTCAAAACTGAAGAGTCCTGCCTCAGGGAAAGCAAAGTGACCTCTGCAATCTCATCCCACCACCTTACCATCCATGGACTAAGCACTCTGGAAGCAGCTGTTGGGTAAATCCCTGCCTGGGGGGCTCCCCAGGCCTGCTCCTGGTCTCCCAGGGTTGGGTCTGCACTGAGGCTTGCATACATTGGGTTCTGCTCTCACTCTGGTGGCAGAGTTTTCCTATTGACCTTCCAAGTTCTTGGCAATCCCTGGGCTGAGAGATCTGGAACCTTCTGCTGCTGCCACTGACCCAGGTGCCCTGAGATCTCTTCCTGAATGAATAGAGTTGGTTTGTCTGAAGACCCAGGCTGTGCTTGAGGACCCTTTCTAAGCCTTCCACAGATCTTTCAAGTTGTCTTGGTCTGGAAAATTGTTTTGCTCAATTTTTTTCTGTTTGCTCAATTTTTCTCTAGAATTTGGTTAGAGTCATTATCTAGAGGTATTTGGAGTGGTTTGGGGGAGAGCTCATGGGAGTTCTTGCCTTTACTCTGCCATCTTGGTTCTGCCCCCCCAGAAATATCTCTTTTAAAGCAAACTGGTAATTTTTTGGGATGGTCATATTTTGATATCAATTACAAGAGAAAATCCTTCTTTCTTTCCTGTTTCCTGGATGTTGGTCATATATAAATGTGTGGAGAATCTGGCCTCCACTCTACCGGGGGCATGGCTACATTCTGCAGGGTGAATTTATTTTGTCTCAGTTGGAGTCTCCTCATCCAGGGCAAATATCCCATTGTTTGCTATACTACTGCTGGGCTTAATAAACATTACAGAAAATGAGAACTCTCCAATGTCCTGTAGGATGCTTGACTGCCAATAGAACTAGAGCTATTTGCAATTGAAATAGGTAGACAATTGCAATTGGAATAGGTAGGCAATGAACTCCCTCTCACTGGAGATCTTTCAACTGAGGTTAGACAACCAATTGTTGGTCATTCTGTAGAGAAGATTCAAACTTTAGCTAGAAGTTGAACCAAAAGATCGCTTAGGGTCTTTCCATTTCTGAAGAGCTGATAATTCTGTGCTTCTAATAGAATAAAAGACCATTTCTATTGTCTGTTCTCCTGTACCCTTTATCTATAATTGGATTTTGCCTGCATGCTGGTGATTGGATAGCATGAGAGTTTCCCACTTTGTAGTCTCAGGGCATGGGATCTGATCTGTGAATACTTACTGATGATCACAGTGCCATTACCTAGGACTCTAGAAATTTTCAATGGATGTTTCAGCTTTTGCAACACAGGGAGTCTGTTCAGAGGGAACAGGTAGCATCTGTCATTTAGGGACTATATGTCCTAAGCCTCCAACATGTAAATAAGCCTTGAGAATGATTATCTATGAATAGTTAATATGAGAATGGAACTAAAGAACAATCTTAGACACAGCAGCTGATCTAAAGCCTCATTAATGCATCTAAATGAGGCATCCTGTATAATGATGCCTCCCTGCTTACTGTTTTATGATTTAATGCTATTACAAAGGTATCTTAAGAAACATTGCTTCTTCCATTTTTTCTGCATTCTGCAGCTGACTACATGGCATTGGCATGCTTCCAGGATAACTTTATGAGTTTATTTGAGGTTGAAAGGAGCTATCCATATATCTTAGGAAGATCTCTTTTCTAAGAATTAGGAGACATGGATTCTAGAATTGGTTCTGCCTGGCATTGTTGCTCTTCATGCTCAAAGAGGACCAAAATGACATCACTATCTCAGGGTCAAAGTAAAAGTTGTCTGACCAATTGGTCCAATTAGAACAATACAAGTTCAGAGGACTTTGTCACAGGTTGGGTATAGATAGTTAAAGTAGAAATCTCCAAATTTGTATATCTTGTATTTCTTTTGAACTACTGCAATTCTGCTTTGCAGAGCATAGTGCCTTCTTTGATGTGGGCATGCTATGCTTGGTGGTCCTGTGCTAGGGAATCCTATGTCTCACAATCTATTCCAAAGTTCTTCAGACAGACCGTGTTCTTGTATTGCTTCTCCTGACCTCAATGGAGCACTTGTCTTAGATGAATTCTCCATAAAATTATCCTTTAGACAAATGTACTTTTGGCATTTGGACAACACTGTCAGACCATCAGAGTTGTGCTCTCTGCAGTAGAGTTTGAATGTTTGAAAGTTCAGCTCCAGAAAGGTCCTCAGTATCTGGTACTTTATCTTGCCAGTTGATCTTAAGAAGGCAATTCAGATGGGGATGATTCAGTTTCCTGGCATGACATTGCTGTGTATCACTAACATTGGTGTACAACAACAATATCACTGAAAACATTAAACTATAAAAGCATGGGAGCAAGCATATAGCTCTACTTGTGACTGGGAAATCATGAGAGCATTGTCTAGTATCTGAAACCTATGCAAACATGCTGTCATGGGACTGGCATACAATACTAATGAATTTCTCTGGACAACCAAATTTTGCCATAATCTTTTCCAAGTCTTCATTATTGCCAGATCTCTATTCTGCTTCTGGCATTTCTCCTGGAGTTGCTGGCCAGTAAACATCATATTTCTGAAGCCACACTGTCTCTCAGGTAAATACTATCTTCTAGGTGAAGGATAAACTTATTAAGGAAGACTCTGGCAAGAATCTTTCTGGCAGTAACTAAGAGAGAGAACCCATTTTGTGACCAACATGGGACAACCTATTTCCTTTTCCTTTGTAGAGATGGGCAATGGAGATATCCTTGAACTTCTGGGGGAAATAACCCTTGCCATATAACCCAAAAGATTTCAGTCAACCTTTGTATGAGTAGTATACTTTCTGCCATATAAATCTCAACTGAAATAGAAGCAGCACAAGGCACTTTGCCACTGGGCATTCAAAATTTCTTACTGGTTTTGAAGTTTGGCTAGAGAGGTATTGATTTCAACTTGAAGTATGAGATGAATGACTCCAGCATTGGTTGATGATGGTCTGTTGAGAATGTTATGGAAACATTCTGCCCCCCCACTCCAGGATTATGACATAATCCCTAATCAGTGCAGCTCTATTAGTATTGAGTAGTTGAGAAATATCATAAGTATTTGACTTATAAATAGCCATCAGGGTATCATAAAAACTTTAGATTGTTATTTTCAATGTAAAATACTTTCATCTGTCTTCTTAGTGACCCAAGAATCCTATCCTGCATCAAGCTTTCCTTGTACATTACTTTTGATAGAGTTAATGGAGTACATTACTTTTGAAGGATTAAATGCTGCCTTCTTAGAGGTGAACTAACACTCCCACTGGCTAGCCTTGTGAAGTTCTCATTTTTCATTTAGTAGCTTCTGAATTTTTTCATCATTTTCATCAAACCAACCATGGTATTTGGGGATGTAAATGTGTCCTGTGTGCCAAATCTCTGAAAGCTCTCTTTTTTTGTTCCACTGTTGTCAATCTTGTGTTGAGTTAGCTTACTCTCCAAGTTAGCATCAAATGTTTTGCCCACTGAGAAGCCCACTCTAATCTATTTACATTAAGTCTTCTGGTAGTCATCTTGTCTGTGGTTATGCTTTTGATGAATGCAAATTTTTAGCTTGGAGAGAGTCAATGATTGGTACAGCACTCTGTGCCCCACATCATTTTCATAATTCTCACATCCTGTTGGTCTTTTTTCCTTCTAATGCCATAGTATATTGAATACCAATGTTTGCTGTGAGAATGCATCCACAAAGTTTTATTGTATTTAGGTAAACGGAAGAGAGTGTTTGTGATGAGAAAGTCATGAACCACATATGTTTTAGTAATAAATGGTCATTACTATTACTATTGCTGTTTCTGATTCCATTCTTCCCAAGGACTCCTTACCAAGTCTGATAGTCTGTGCCTTCTTTGGTATTAAAGTCACTCAGAATTGTAAACTTGTCCTCTTTTGGCACATTGAGGATGAGGATCTCTAGCTCTTCATAATATGTTTCTTTGATTTCCTTTGGGTTCATCATGGAGAGTCATGTGCACTGATTGCTGATGGTGACATGATTCTTTCCTGCAAGTGGCAATAACATTATCACAATCCTCTCATTCACTCCCTTGGGGGAGACAGTCAAGCTTGTCAACTAACTTAGTTTTGATTTCAGAATGAACACCAGCTTCATTATGCTCCCCATCACTGTGACCTCTCTAGAAAAATATGGATTCAGTGCAAACTTCAGTTACCTGTTCTTCATTTCCCAACTGTATCTTACTTAGGGCTGTTATTTGGATATGATATCTGCTCTGCTGAGATCACTTGCAAAAAAGAGTCATTTGTCTTTCAAGTCTACTGGCTTACAAGTTGTTGATTAACTGTGCATATATTCCATGTATATGGGTGGGTAGGTGGAATCATCTTTGAAAAAATTTTTGTATAATTTTTTTTGGCATGTGTGTTTTAAGCACAGTATCTCTCTGACTGTTGTGGTGAGCAGACCAGTTTTAGATTAGGTAAAGCAGACAATTTTTAGGGCATTCTTTTTAGTTTCTTTCTCACAATAAGAGGTGAGCAGTACAGTCCTTAAAAAAGACTACACAGACACCCAGAGGGCTGCCAAATTCCAATGCTGCTTCAGAACAGTGAGAAGATGAACTTTGTCCTGGCTGACTATGAATAGAGTTGTCACACAACTCTTAATGTATCTGCGTTGTCACTTGCTCATCACCACAGGACTTTGTGTAAATAAAATGGTAATATGATGTGGGTGATGTCTTTTTATTTTTGAATAAACCAGATTTAAGTGAGGCAGAGTTGTGTGAAGTTGTCAACCTTATTCTCTCTTCCAGAATCATTAAGTACAGTGGCAAGAAAAAAGTCAATTCAACTGGGGATGATACAGGAATAAACTTATGACCTTGCTGTCTTTGATGTCTGAACAAGCCCCAAATGTTTCACAGTATTTGCTTCTGTTGCCTCCATGACCTATTGTTACAAATTGTTCACATCCACTTCTTCTGCCAGGGTAGTCTTCATATACTTGGAGTAGATACCTCTCCCTGGTTTACTTCTGCTATAATGTCTTATCAGGGTTCAGTCACTGCATATGCTATAGCTTCTTGAAGTCACAAGTGAGAGTTGGGTAGCAGATAGACACTAAAGGAGGAAAGTAGTCCTGAAAAGAATTGATTAACTCTCACACTATAAATATTAGTCTTCCATGAATAACCATATGTCTCCTTGGTTCTGCCACTAACTTACTGTGTGACTTTGCATTAATCCTTTTGCTTTTTGTAACTTCAGTTTCTTCTTCTGTAAAATAAGGGGACTGGACTAGGTGATCATTAAGGACTGTTCTGACTCTGGGATTAAATGATGGGGGCATTTGAAGAGAAGTCTTAATTGTCTACCATCTTCATAAACAGATTGATAAAGTAGTTATGGAGAGGGCATTCTAAATTGAATGAAGAGAATGAATCTACAAGCATATGAAAGGAATAGTGAAGAGGTCAGAGTGACTGAGAATTCAGATTTATCCACTATGGCAGATTTATCCACTATGGCGGATAAGGCTAGGATGGGAAGTTGAGACCAGATTGTGGAGATCCATGAATACCACAATGAGGAGCTTGTACTTTGGACCCAAGCCTGCAGTTAGTGTAGTGAGGAACAGGTGGTCTTTTAGTACCATAAATAACAGGGAATTAACAAAATTTTTTCCCTCCAAACCAGCATAGTTTTAAAGTGGGGGTGATACATTGAATAACAAAATATCTGTCAGAGTGATTGCTGAGGGATGCCAGAAGAGTCATTCTAGATAACACATTCAGAGATACCTGCAAATTATCTATTTTTTTCCCCTCCTAAAAATGTGAACAGCATTTATCTGTGTCTGGTGACAATAAGTACAAACTCCACACACCATTTATCTGTATATTGCTTGGAATGCATGATTAATTATTGTACTGTCAATTCAATTCTTTTCATATTTCAAAGCACCTACTATGTACTCAGTGAGAGGTATATTGGTTTAATGAATGAAGCTATGATTTTGGAGTGAAGAAGTCCTGGGTTTAAAAATCAGCCTCTGATTTTAAATGACTGGACAATATTCTAAGACCATAAAGTGGAGGGATGTTTCTATTCTAGTGTCAAAAGTATGTGCCAAAAAACTGCCCAGTATATGCAATGCCATGTGTTAGAAGCTAGGGCAAGGATAAAAAAATGCAGTTCCTTCTCTTGAGACATATGTAGTTTTGTAAGTTGAATGAGACAAACACATATATAATAACTAAATAAGTTAAAATGTGATAAGTGTAAGGTTTGAGTGCCCAAAGAACTTTCAGGAAGATAAGATCACAGGGGACCAGCTGCAGGGATCAGGAAATATCATTCAAATATCTTGAAAGAAGAAAATTTTCTATTGGCAGAGATTCCGAGGAGCCTAGGCCAGGAATAGAGAGTGGCTTGTGTCAACGTTTGGAGAAAGAAGTCAGAATGAGATTGGGAAATTGAGAGTAGTTAGTTCATTTTGACTAGGATGTAGAGACCTCAAAGGAAGTAGTGTGATATAAGTTTGGAAAGTTAGTTTTCAGTCAATTTGTGGAGGGCCTTGAATGCAAGGCATTTAGGAACCACTGAAAGTTTTTGATGTGGTTAAAAGCCTGTTACCTATGACTGTTATCAGTGTGAAGGATGGATTGAAGAGAGAAGAGAATGGAACCTGGGAGAGCAGTTAGAAGTTTATTTCAATAGTTCAGGCAGGAAGTAATGAAGGCTTCAATTAGAGTCGTTGTAACAGGAGTAGAAAGAAAGGGGACTAGAGACAGAGCAAAAGTAGAATTGATAGAATTTTATAGGTAACACTCCTTTATTCAATTCTTCAAGAGCTATGAAGTGCTTTAAAAAAATCCTGTGCAGTGGGCAGGACAAGTTTTACCATCCTTGATTTATATAGGTGTGGAAACTGAGGAACAGTTAAATTAAGGTTCAGGCAGCTAGGAATAATAGTATCTAACATTCATATAGTACTTATGATGTGCCAGGCCCTATGATAAGTAGGTTACAATTATCTCATTTGATTCTATCATAACCCTGTGAGAGATAAATGTTATTATTATCTCCATTTTACAGATAAGAGAACTAGGTAAGGCAAGGGTAAAAATGACTGAGTGGTTAGTAAGAATCTAAGGTACTCTATTCATTGTATGACCTAGCTGGAAAGTGTCAGAACTGGGACTAGAATTTAGGTTATAACTGTGTTTAGCATCCTTTTTGTTTTATCATGTTTCTTCTTGAATATGAGAAGGGGTAAAAAGAGAGAATAGTAAAGGAACACTTAGGTTTAGAGCGTGAGTGATTAAAGGAATGCCATCAATAGAAATAAGGAAGGTTTGATCAGGGACAGGGTTTTTTTTTTTTGTGGAAGAGGAGTATGGTATGGAGATGAATTCAATTTTAAGCTTGTGGAGTTCATTGTATATAAGGGCAATTTTCCTAATTTATCATCACCAGAGAATGGATTCTGAAAGCTATTTCTAATAGAAAGGATGGATATTCATGGAGCTATACATATTCTTTGGTTTATTCTTGTGAGCTGGAACACATACATACATACATACATAGTGAATGTGAACTGGCTATCTCATATTAGAGAAGACTTATGATCATGGACCAATGCAGAACTTGTTCTTTTTTAAAAAAAATATTTAAGGCATTTAAGTTAAGTGACTTGCCCAAGGTCACACAGCTAGGCAATTATTAAGTATCTGAGATTGGATTTGAACTCAAGCCCTGACTCCAGGGCTGGTGATCTATCTACTGTGTACCTAACTACTTTTGAACTTGTTCTGTATGGATTTTTCTATACTTTCCACTTATATTCTTGGAAGTGTTTTTTTTTTTTTAAATCAAACTTGCAAATGACATAAATTGAAGAGAATTGAAACTAATATTTTGGATAATATAATCTTGACAGAAAACATTTTATTATGTTCCTATTATTGAATTGAATCTATTAAAGCTTACTGTATTGGGAGTAGTTTTTAAGTTGTAAAATTATTATTTTTGTCTTGAAAATATCTTCACACTTAGAAAATGGGAGAGAGGTGGGTAGGCAGAAGTTTTTCTGCAAAGGATCTGGGGGTGGTTTAGTGAACTTCAAGGTCAGTATCTCATTATAATATGACAGTCAAAAACAGTGAATATGATTTTTTGCTAAGTACTAGAATGAGAAAAATGAAAAATCCCATTGTACTCTGCACTGATTGAATCAGCTTTGAATATTATAATGGTTACCAAGAACATTTAGAAACTGGAGAGCATTCTTAGGAGGGCAACCAGAATGGTGAAGTCTTAAAATGATATCTTATTAGGACTGGTTAAAGTCATCAGTGTTTTTAACCTGAGGAAGATAAAACTTAATGGTGTGATAGCAGTTTTCAAGTATTTGAAGGGCTGTCTCATGAAGAAGGATTAAGCTTGTTTTGTTGGTCTCAGAGTGCAGCACTAAGAATAATGGATAAAGGTTGCCAAGAGGCAGATTTCTACTCAGTGTAATGAAAAACTACATAATTAGAGCCATCCAAAAAACTGCTTTGGTAGGCCATGGATTCTTTTTCATTAGAAGTCATTGGACAAAGGCGAGATGTCATGTTGACCACTATATTGTAGAGAAAATTCTTATTTAGCTAGATGGATGGTCTAATTCAGAATTAAAGGTTCTCTGATGCTCCCTTATCACACCAAGCTGCTGAAGTCATGGGTGGAATCCATTTTCCTTAATATAGAACTTCATCTAGTTAGTATTATGCCTGAAATTAAAGTCCATCACTTAGGCTTTATTAACACAAGGCATATAATGTCTTAGAATTTACAATGCTTAAAATTACAAATGACTATATATACGTATATACATATACATATATATATGTATATATATATATATATATATATATATATATTTATAAAATTTTTATTTGATACCACAGCCCTTTTAGCTAGTGGGGCTTGTATGTTGATCTAGTAATGGACAAGAACAGAGAAATAGAACAAATGGCTTGCTCTTAAAATTTCAAAATTAGCAAGTGGTAGTACTTAGACTTGAACCTACCTCTATTCTGAGAACATCACTCTTGTCATTGAGGGTCAGTATTTGAGTTAATAATCAATGTGATTGACCAATGTTATTAACATATGTATGACTGTGGACAAGTCAATTTTCTTATAGGGACCTCATTTTCCTTATCTGTAAGAGGAAGGAGTTGTTTTAGAGGTGCTTTTCTCCCTCCTCTCCTTCCTTTCTTCCTTCCATTTCTTGCAACAAAGCTAATATAGAAATATGTTTTGTATGACAGTATAATGGATATCATATTCTCAACTTGTCTCTGGGTGAAGGAAAAACTTCAGGAAGGAGAAGAATTTGAAACTCAGAATTAAAAAAATGACTGTAAAAATTAATAAATATCATTTAAAAAAAGAAAACCAGTTCCTAAACCCTTTAAATTTTTTTTTTAATGGTGGGGCAGCTAGGTGGTGCAGTGGATAGAGCACCGGCCCTGAAGTCAGGAGTACCTGAGTTCAAATCCGACCTCAGCCACTTAATAATTACCTAGCTGTGTGGCCTTGAGCAAGCCACTCAACCCCATTTGCCTTGCAAAAACCTAAGAAAAATTTATGGGGTTAAGTGACATGCCCAAGGTCACATACCTAGGCAATGATTAAGTGTTGGAGGTCGGATTTGAACTCAGGTCCTCCTGACTTCAGGGTTGGTGCTTTATCCACTATGCCCTCTTGCCACCTCCTCCTAAACTCTTAATTAGCAGGCTAGGCTTTCATTGTCAGGCCTCAAAAGTTCTCTTTGACTATCTTATTCTCTCTGATGTGACTAAATACCTCACTTGCAGAGCTTTTATTATCAGGTATAGATGCTAGATGTTCTCAGAAAAAGCCTTTCTGAGATGATAAATGAATGACAACGCATGCTATTGTGGTTAAGTGGTGCAGTGGATATGAAGACCTGAGTTCAAATTTGATCTCAGATAATTATTAACTGTAATTAAGTAACTGGGTAAGTCACTTAACTTTTTGCTTTAGTTGTCTCAATTGCAAGATGGGGTTAATAGCAGAACCTATCTCCTAGGATTGGTGAGTAGCATATGAGACAATTTTTGAGTCTGACATAAATGCTGATTCCCTTCTCTTACCCCCTGCTCCATCTTGGTCTCCATTATTTTTTGGTACCCAAATCATTGGTCCATTCTTTTTCAGCATATGCATATTTATTGTAAGTTCCATTTCTTTAGTGTCTGGCATGATCTTGGAGTAACACAATTTCATGTACATAATATACATTTAGAGTTTTTTTAGGTGTGCCTCACAAAAACTCTTGGTAAAAGTTATTGCAAGGTTGTTTGTGGCTCCACTGGAATAGTGGAAAAAGGAAGAGGGTGCAGGCAGCTACATTTTATATTCCCATTTTGCAGCTGAAGGGAAGAAGACTCAGAAGTGGAGAGGGCATGATTAGAATTAGGGCAGAAGTTGGAAAATGACTTGGCACCTTGGAACCTTCAAGTGATTCTCAAGTAATTTTTTTCAACAGTTAGTTTGTGCCTTTTCACATTTCCATGTACAATTGCCATTCACAACTAGCACCTAAAACATACTTGTCTAATGGAGAGTTCATTCAGATCTTTTTGTAAGCCCTAAGGATAATAGCTCAAAAATCATTTAATTAGATCTTGGCCATTTGACCAAACAGAATACTTTTTCCATTTATTTATCATTCTGCATTCAGCTTACACTTCGCTATTTTTTTTTCTTTAAAAAGCAAAAGAGAGAAAAGGAAGTTTGCTATAGATTTTCTACCAATTGCTAATCCTAAATGTGGTCATTAAGGTGATGTCTATCTGGTTTAGGGGTTTGGACAAGAGTGAATATTACTGACAAGAGGACTCTATGCAGACATCAAGCATTGAAGAATAATTAGTTTTTTGAGTTTGTTAGATTATAGAAAAATATCACTCCAGCTGTTTAAACATCCTCAGGTTTGTTCCTGTTATCTTGATTCCTTTTGTGGCTCCACAAGGCTCTCTTACAAGAGCACAACTGAAATCTAGAGGGCATGGGGGTGTTTTGGGCTTTTTCCCTTTCCTCTTCTTTTCACATCACTTTCTAAGGGAATATCATTTGGGGGGGGGAGGATATATATATGATAAGTATCAAATAAGATAATGTGCTATGCTTTGCAAATCTTACAACTAAAATTTGCTGGTTATCCTTTTTGATATTTTTTTCCTGTGGAAGTACACTTGGTAAAGAAGACTGCATGTCTTGGTGTTGTTATTTATCTTTAGTTTTCAAAGACCATTAGCATCAGAAAACCAATTATTTGACTTGTAAATGAATTGCATATAAGTGAGTCAGGGCTGTGCAGAGTTATCAGCTCTCTCTTCTCCAGAGTCATAGTCCAATGGGAAGAGCTTGGTTTTCCTGGAGATAGTCTTGGATGACCTTGGTCTTTTAAAGCTAGGTCTTTTCCAGCTCTTAGTTTTTCTGAGGCAATGCCCATTCAGTATTTAAAGGTTAGGTGAAAAATTGAGGCAAAAAATGTTCTAGTTTGCCTTCATAAAAGATCAGTCTGGAAAGGAAGATCCTCAAAGTTTCTCACCAGAACAGAAAATAAATCCTATTTACAATGATTCTGAGTTATCAAAACCCAAACAATGAGTAAGTGAATCTTGGGCTAAAATCCATTATTGGCCATCTAAGTTGGAAGATATGTTGGATCTCCACTATTCCTTGGTTATAGGACTATTATCTAGAGATGTTTAATTGGTTGTTATGAAGTCCTGAGTAAAAGACATGATGTTTAAGAGCAGAGTCTTGATAATAATAATAATAGCTAGCATTTATATAAATTTTAAGACTTGCAAAGTACTTTACAGATACTCTTTAACTTCAGAACACTGTTAAGTAAGAGCTGTTAAAATTCTCATTTTACAGATGAGAAACCTGAGACAGGTTTAGTCACTTGTCCAGGTCATACAACTAATAAATGTTTGAGGTGGAATTTGAACTCAGGTTCAATTCTTATCTCTTATCTACTGGATCACCTATCTTCCTATTAGAGGAACAGCATTTACCAAGGACTTTTGTGAGAGTCTCATATCTTATTTATTTCTGTTATCTGCCAATTAATCAATAAACCTTTACTATGTGCCAGGTAATATAATGGACCCTGAAGATACAAAAACTAAAAAACATGGTGCTGATCTGCAAGAAGCTTCTATTCCATCAGTAAAAACATCACATACACATTTAAGTTTATACAAAATATATAAAAAGTAAATGTAAGTTTATTTTAGAATGTGGAGGGAGACACTAACAACTGGGGCAATCAGGAATTGATACCTGAGCTTTTTAAAAATATGTATTTTAATTTTTCCCCTATCACATATTTTTTTAGGGTTTTTTTTTTTGCAAGGCAAATGGGGTTAAGTGGCTTGCCCAAGGCTATATAGCTAAGTAATTATTAAGTGTCTGAGGCCAAATTTGAACTCAGGTACTCCTGACTCCAGGGCAGGTGCTTTATCCACTGGGCCACCTAGCCACCCCCCTATTACATATTAAAACAATTCCAAACATGTTTTAGGTTTTGAATTCCTAAATTCTATCTTTCCCTTCCTTTCACCCTCCTTCCTTCCCTCCCCACCCTGCCCGATGGTAAGCAATTAGATCTAGGTTATATATGTATAATCATATAAACTTTGAAACAAAACTTGAAGGAAACTTGGAATTCTAAAGATTGAGTGCATTTGTAGGATGGGAAGGGATAGCCTATGTAATGGCATAAGGAGGGGGGCGGTGAAAAGTCATTTGTGAGGAACAACAAGAAAGCCTGTTTACTTTGACCTAGAGTTTATGAAAAGGAGTGATGTGTAAAGGCCTGGAGTCTGGTTGTAAAATGTGAATTAGAGGGGTTTGTATTTGATTCTATACAAATAGGGAGCCACAGGAGTTTATTGAGTAGAGGAGTGACTTGGCCAAACCTTTGCTTTAGGAATATGATTTTGGCAACTGTGGGGAAGACAGACCAAATTGGAGAAAGAGAGACTAATAAAAAGGATATTGTAATAGACTAAGTGAGAGATGATGAAGACCTGAATGAGGGAGATTGAAATTTGAACGGTGAAAGGGGGATGGTTGAAAGAGATGCTTAATGGGTAGAATCAATATTAGTAAATGATCAAATAAGTAAGGTGGAGAGCAGGGGAAAAATAAAAGAATTTCTGATATTTTAAGCCTGGATGATTGGACCTTTTATATAAATAGGAATGTGAGAAAGAAGGATGAATTTAGGAAGAGTTTTATGATATTTCACACTTTATATGCAAATTATCCAATAGATTACTGGTGACTAGAGCTCAGGAAAACCTCAGGTTAGATATTTAGACCTGGAGATTATTTGTTTAGAGATGATGGTAACCAATAAAGTCACTAGGAGTGTAGAGAGAAAAGAGGGTCCTAGCACAGAATTATGGTGCCGCTATCTTTAGGAGGCAAGGCATGGATGATGATCCAGGGTATGCATCTTTCACTTTCAACACAGGACCTTGTGTACATAGTGAGTTATGAATGAATCAAGGGATACAAAAGGATACAAAAAACCAAAAAATTGCTGTCCATATTCTCAAGAAGTTTAAATGTTATTGGGGAGACTATCATTTATCTAGCTAGCTAGCTAGATAAATCATCTATCTATCATCTGTCTGTGTATCTATTTATGCATCTAATCTATTGATCTATCATTCTATAATAAATATATATTCTATAATATATTATCTATAATAAATATATTCTATAATATATTATTTTAATATAATAAATATATATTCTAAAATAAATATATATACATATACAAAATATATAATTTTGTGGGACAGAGGGAATAAGCACTTTTTATTTATAAATATTGTCTCAAATATACATTACTAGATTTGATTCTGGGGAAGAGGAAAATCATTAATAGCTGGGGGGATGGGATAGCAATCAGGGAAGGCTTCACAAAGAAAGTGGTTCTTGAGCTGAGTCTTGAGGAAAATAAGGGTTTCCTTAAGACAGCAGTAAGAAGGGAATCCATAAAAATGCCTGGGTGAATGAATGAGGCAGGATGGTATGTTCCAGAGTCAGAAGACTTTGCTTGAATACTGTTCCTGCTATTTATCTATTACTTGTGTGACCTTGTTGCATTGTATCTCAGGAGATCTATTTCCTACATTGTAAAGCAAGTGGACTAGAGGATGTGATCCCTAAGGTTCCGTAAGTAAACCAAACCCTAAGAAATTGGCAGTTTATTGATTGAATACTAAACTTGGTCATTTTTCTTTTGTGGTGGTCTTTTGTGATCTTATGTACATTGCCTCTTTTTGAATCTTACAACACCACCAGTGGGTTTTCCCAGGACACTGATAGGAAATAAAATACCCATGACCAAAGTTTCCTCGGTGCTTTCAGACAATGAAAGCTCCTGACTCTCAGCTATCTCAAGGTCTGATGGGGGAAGATTCATTGGAGTTCAGCTTAGCCATTTCATTGACTGAAGAATTACAATGAGTTGATTTGATTAGACTTGGGGTTTGGTGGGGTTAGAAGGGTAGAAATGAAAATCTAGTATCCTAAAGATATTAGATATAAGGGTTTTCTTTCAAGTGGTCCACTTGTGAAATGAGGGTAATTTTCACTCTTTAGCTCTAGTTCTAGAGAGATATATCAATACACTGACTAGGGGGAGGCAGAAATAAGTATGGGAGGACTCATTCTGAAAATGTTGTCAGCAACCAGCTGGAGGAAAAAAAAAGAACTACACTGATTACATGGAAGTTCCTGGAGGACACAGTTGTATATCAGGGAAACCTAACTCTCTGGGACTTGGGTGGTTTGACAAGCTACTTTATTTATTTATTTTTAGCATGCTGCTTTAGAAATAACACAAAAAAGTAGAAATCTTCTTTATGTGTGACTTTGGAATTTGATTGACTTGAATAGTTGAGACCTTCAGACATATTGAGACCAAATGTTAACCTCACCAAGTTTACCCAAGTATTTAAAATAATTGGATGATAGGCCATAGTTATACAGGATGTCCCAAAAATCTCAGTGCAGGTTTAAGATTTAATACCTTCAAAGACCTTAAAACCACCCTAAGACTTTTGACAAACCCTGTATAGCTCTTTGAGGTTTACAAATTATTTTGCACACACTATTTCTTTTTTCTTTTTAATTTTTTTCTTTTTGAATTTAGTTTCCCCCCCTAATTTCACTCTCCCCCCCAAGAAGGCAGTCTGATAGTATTTACATTGTTTCCATGCTATACATTGATCCAAATTGAGTGTGTTGAGAGAAAAATCATATCCTTAAGTGGAAAAATAAAGTATAAGAGATAGCAAAATTACATAATAAGATAACTTTTAGAAAAATTAGAGGTAATAGTCTTTGGTCTTTGTTCAAACTCCTCAATTCTTTCTTTGGATGGTATTCTCCACAGAAGATACCCCTACATTGTCTCTGATTGTTGCACTGGTGAAATGAGCAAGTCCATTAAGATTGATCATCAACCCCATTTTGCTGTTATGGTGTACAATGTTCTTCTGGTTCTGCTCATTTCACTCACCTATCAGTTCATGTAAATCATTCCAGGCTTTTCTGAATTCCCTTCCTTCTTGGTTACTAATAGAACAATAGTGCACACACTATTGCAAAACAACCTTGTTCCCTTTTAAGAGAAGTGCTGCTTCCTGCATTTGTTTTACACATGAGGAAATTGAAGCTCAGAGACTATGGGTTTTTAAAATGGTCATACAGCCAATAAGTCTTAGTGGTAGGATTTGAACCTGAGTTTTTCTGACCCCAAATTCAGGACCTTCTCCCTTGTTGTTCATACTGAGAGGGATATAAAAGACATTAAAGGCACAGAAAGAGACCCAGATTAGATATGTAGATCTGGTAGTCATCCCTATAAAGATGATGATTGATCCCATGCAAGCCAATGGAGTTACTAAGAATGTAGAGAGAAAAGAGGGACCAGGACAGATTCTTGGGTGTTTCCACAGAAGGCAGTGCCCTTTGCCTTCTAGGAACTCAGAAAGTTAAGTATTTAAAAACTCACTATCTCCTTGACAAGCTTTGTGTTTCTAGCATTATTTTTCTTATTTGTGACAAATATTATTGTCCCCATTTTAAGATGATGTTGTGACTCAGAGAATTGTGATTTTCCCAAGATTATATGCTTACTTAATATAAAAACCTGGTTTCAGACTCAGGTCTTCTAACTCCAAATCCACATACTTTTCAATTCATCATAATTTTAACTTATTGTGAGAATTTATATATAACTTTTAAGATTTACAAAGTATTTTACACCTGTCATCTCATTTAACACAAATATTCTGGGAGTTAGGGACTATTATATCCTTATTTGATAGATGAGGAAACTGAGGCTAAGAAATAGTAAATTTTTTGTCTAGATTCACACAACTAGTGTCTGAAGCAGGATTCAAACTCTCATCTTTTCTTGCTTCAAGTCCAATTTCTTTATCCACTGAACCACCCAGCTAAGAGGACTATGGGGCCAGATTATATAGGAAATTGCTCTTATTCTTCCCCACTTAGCCATAGTGATAGAGAAGATAAATCTGACATTGTTTTGTCACAAATTCCCACCACACATGTCTTTTTGTATTCTTGATTCTGAACCATAACTACATTCCTGAACACTGGAATGGAGAAAGACTCAAGGTCAGAATTGGTCCTGGGTTGGATTTCTGAGATTTGGAGGCTACCCAGGACCTCTTTTTAACAACTCCATGTAATTTGCAACAACACCTCCTTATGTATAGGATCTCAGGTTCCTTGATTTATACTCAGAGATCATCTAGTTGACCCAGACGTCAAACTTTTACATATGAAGAAACTGGGACCTCCACAAGAATTGACTTTTTTCCAGTGTGTTACAAAGTAACAGATTTCAAGTCATAGGATTCTAACTTGATTGGGTTTCCCATTGAATTTATGTCTTTTCTCCTATTCTCTACATGGAATGGTTTACAAGTCTTCCATTTCCTATTCTCTGAACATATTCATTAATGATGTTTTTCACCATCTTCCTTTCTACAAGGCTGATGTAAAACATTCAGGGATAGAAATAGGATCCCAGCTCTTTATTCTTGTTCTTTCCCAAATTGTGTCAGTCACTAATTGAAAAGGGACCCTATGCTTGGTCAGGTATGGTCCATGACTAATCATATCTTATCTATTTCATTAATGATTAGGGTTAGCACTTTTGGCTTAGACAATGGATTATGTAATCTCTAAAACTACACAATGGATTGCTCAATTTCTTCTGTTGGCCTGAAATCTGGTCATTGTTCGAGTCATTGGTAATGACTTGGAAATGGCATCACAGAATATAGATTTAGAAGGAGTCATACAATTCAACTTTCTTCTCAGTTCAAAAATATTGTTCTCTGTACATAGTCCCAAGATCCTTGGAATAAAACATTTCAGTGTTCCAGATATAGAGAGACTTTTGTTGTAATCTATTCTCAGATCCTAATTCCTGGTATCAGAACCACTTTTAGGAAAGACTCTGATAAGCTCATGTTAGTGAGTGACAATAGTTTTAAGTGTTTTATTTTTCACGGCATTTACATTTTAACAGAGAGCAAAGACTTTAGTTATAGAATTGAAACTTTTTGACAGTGAAATTTCAGGTGGTGGGACAGGTATCCTATGTGGGTTAAGAGGGAAGAAATCACACCATACAGACACCCACCACTTTGTCTACAAGAAAAATAAGTGAGCTTTTAAGGATAGGTGGTGCAGTGGTTAGAATGCAGGGTGTGGAGTCAGAGAGACTCATCTTTTTGAGTAAGTCCTTTAACCTTGTTTGCCTTAGCTTCCTTATTTGTAAAATAAGCTGGTGAAGGAAACAGCAAATTATTATAGTAAATTTGCCAAGAAAACCCCAGATGGGATCATGAAGAATTGGACACAACTGAAAGAACTGAACAATAACAGCTATTAAGGAATGAAATCACACCTGCCTTATATAAAATGAGACTTCCAGGAAAAGTAGATTCTGCTGTGAAGGTGGTCCACAATTTTCTGAAGGTTCTGCCATATGGTCCCAGAAGCTGTAGGTCTACCTTCGAACACAGATGCTGTTTGGGTAATGAATATGGATTTCTCCTTTCTCACTCCCCAGACCTTAAATCCTCTTATTAATTACCATTTTCTTCTTTTTGGCATTGAACTCTGTAGAATTCCAGGTCCCAGAGCAGATAGAGAGATGCATTCTAACAGAGACCTTATTTTCTTAAAATTCTGTATGTAAAACCCCTTAATTAATCTGATTTTTTCAGAAGCATATGGAGCTGCAGCTGGAATGGGATATTCCATTAAACAACTTCTTCCTTATGTGTACCCATGTTTTTGCAGATGATTTAACCTTGCCCCAGAAGAAGAGTAGGCAAAAGGATGTGAGATTGTGATTTAAAGGTTAGGGTGACATTAGTGAAGTTACTTAGATGATAGCAATGCCACAGAGAGGGTTTTGCCCAACACTTTGGAGAGAGAATGAGTCGAGAGATAATGAGAAGAACTATGAGAATATTGAGGTGAATATGTGAATACATGAGTAGAACTTTTAATTTCATCCCCTTGGAGAACTCTAATTATAGGAATTTTTTTCAGCTACATGGATGAATTTATAGAATATGGACTCATTCATGGATGTGAATGGAGTAAAATAGAATCTTGTTTCTTCAGGTAATAGAAAGGATGACAAGAAAACTAGTCAAGTGTGTGATTTCAGATTTCTGTTCTTTTTCCTCAACCCACAGTAACCAAATGGAATACTTTATCTAGTTGGCTGGTAGAATTTACACTGGCCTTGGAGTCAGAGGTTTATTTGTTCTCTTTTCAGTTGTGTTTGACTCTTTGTGACCCCATTGGGGGTTTTCTTGGCAAAGATATTGGAGTCATTTGTCATTGCCTTCTCTAGTTCATTTTACAAATGAGGAAACTGAGACAAAAATTATGTGACTTGCCCAGGGTTACATAGTTAGTGAATGTCTGAGGCTGGATTTGAATTCAGGTCTTTTTGAAACCAGGGCTAGTGTTCTATCTACTGTACTATCTAGTGTCCTTGGAGACAGAGGAACTAGGTTCAAATCTCATCTATGACTCTATAGTCTGTTGTTGGGTGAGTTATAATCTCTTAGGGCTTCTCTATAACTAGTTGGCTTCAGAGATCTTGACCATCTCTCAATCTATGATCCTATAGGTTGAGTTTAAATTGTGGCTTCAGTGCTTACTATGTGCATGATTTGGGGTATGCCCCTTATACTCTCTACTTAAGCTTTTTTTTCTTGCATAATGGGAATAATTCTACTTAAGTTCCCATCAATCAATCAATCAATCAATCAAAACTTATCAAGGGTCCATTATATGCCAGTTTGTTGTGTGCAGTTTAAACAAAATATTGTAAGTGAAATGTTTTTAGGCTATAAAGAATGCCATTGTAATCATGAATTACTGTTATTAGAAATTGATATTTGTTCTTCATTTTTGAAGAAGACCACAACATGAGGTTGATGATGCCATGACAAGCACATGAATTGGATTTGAGTGGGGGGTGGGGTGGGGTACTGTGCTAAGTCACCAGTTTCCATTTTCTCCTTCAGAGCCATCTGGGTTTAGTGACCAGATATGAATCAGGATGACTGGAGATGATCTTGAATGTGAGGCAATCAGGGTTGGGTGACTTGCCCAAGATCACACAGCTAGTACAAGTCAAGTGTCTGAGGTTAGATTCGAACTGCTATCCTCCTATCTCCAAGGCCAGTGCTCTATCCACTGCACCACCTAGCTCCCAAGTTGTATAACATTCAATCTGGGGTTAGAGAACAGAGATTGGAAAGAGAAGTACCTCTCAAAAAATTCCCTGAGAAAAATATTCCACTTTTAAAAGAAAGTTGCTGGCAAACTAGCTCCAATAGATTTTCCTGTTTAGATGATCAGACCCATCTAAGAAAATAGTGTAGAGCTGTTAATTACCTCCTATCCCACTTCTGTGTCTATCCTGTTTCATCTCTATTGGTGACCGGAAGCCGCCGTTGGTAGTCTGGGTCTGGCTGTTTTTGATTTTTCTCCTTGCTGCTCATCAGACCCTGAACACATTAGAACTTGGTACACATGAATTGGGTTGCAATGAATGAGTTCCTATTATATTTATAGAAATGTGGCACAACTGCTCCCAAGGTAAAAATAGAACAATGGGGTGTTGACAAAGGGACTAGTTTTCTGTAACCGTGGAAACTCTGCAATTATTCCTAGAGCTCTACTCATTGTTTATCTACATGTGCGTTTTAATAAACAGGGCTCTTGCTGGTTATTCATGAATTTTCACATGGAAATAGATTCCCATTATTATCCCCTTCTTCTGAGTCAGTTCTCATCTAGTAAGTTCAGAGCTGAGTAAATACATAGAACATTAGTGACAATTAGATAATTGGTGCCCTGGATAAACCCCCACAGCAGCTGTGAATAGATAAGTACTGTTCCAGTGTCACCTGGAACTTAGTGAGGGAACCTCATTGTTCTAGGGGTGACTGCAGCTTTGTGAAGAAACTCAGAAACTGATCAGTTCACAGATCTTTAGCCAGTTTGCTTCCAATTCTTACAAGGAAGATAACCAACTTAAGAGCACAAACTGTTATGGCTTCCTGCTCTACTTAAGTTGTGTTTTACTCAATCAGAATATGGCTAAAGAGAGATGAAAAATTGACTTTAAGAAGTCAGAAAATCACAGAAACATATGACATTGGAACAAAAGAGTTCCTCAGAGACCATCTGGTTCAATTTCCCCACACCTTTTAACCATTCCCTATTTAAAAAACTAAATGGACTTTTTCACATTCATTTAAATTTTTTATGAGTTCCAAATTTCCATTGAGAAGGCAAGAAATGTAATATCAATTATATATGTGATTAGTCAAAATCTATTTCCATATTAGTTATGTTGCTAAAAAGCAAGAAAAAAAGTAGGAAAAAAATTAAATTTCAATCTGCACTCAGACTCCATCAATTCTCTGTCTTGAGGTAGATAGCATTTTTCATCATAACTCTTTTACAACTGTATTGAATCATTGCATTGATCAGAATAGCAAAGTCACCTACAGTTAATTATTTTGCAAAATTGCTGTTACTATGTACAATATTCTCCTGGTTCTGCTCATCTGATTCTTCATCAGATAAATACACTTCATCCCAGTTTTTTCCTGAAACCATCCTTCTTGTCATTTCTTATAGCATGGTAGTATTCCATCACAATCATGTACCACAACTTGTTCATCCATTCCTCAGTTGATAGGCATCTCTTCAATTTCTGATTCTTTGCCTCCCCCCAAAAAATGCTTATATAATTATTATATATATTATATATAATAAATATATTATATATATATATATATATATATCTTTTTTTTCTTTTTTCTTTGGATACAGACCTAGTAGTGGTATTACTGGGACAAAGGGTATGCACCTTTTAATAGTTCTTTGGGTATAGTTCCAACTTTTTCCTCCAGAATGGTTGGACCATTTGTCAACTCAATATTATATCAGGGTTGCAGTTTTTCCACATCTCTCCAACATTTGTCATTTTCCTTTACAATCATATTAGCCAATCTGAAATGTACCTGGAGTGGTACCTCAGAATTATTTTAATTTGCATACCTCTAATCAATATGATTTAAAGTATTTTTCTATGACTATATATGTATATGATTTCTTCTGAAAATCGCCTGTTCATATCCTTATCAGTTGGGGAATGACTCATATTTTTATAAATTTGACTCAGTTCCCTATATATATGGGAAAGAGATCTTTATCAGAAAAACTTGCTATAGAATTCTGCCTTCCTTCCCTGCAGCTTTTTGCTTTTCTTCTAATTTTGACTATTTTCTAATTTGAGTATAATTTTTACAAAACCTTTTTAATTTAATATGATCAAAAATCTCCATTTTTACTTCTCATGATTCTCTTTTTTAGTCATAAATTCTTCCTTTATTCTTAGATTTGACAGATAAAATTTTCCATGCTCCCCCAGTTTGCTTATAATATCACTATGTTTAAATCACGCTTCCATTTTGACCTTATTTTGGCATATATTGTGAGATGTTGCTCCATATCTAGTTCGTTTTCCAGTTTTCTCAGCAATTTTTTGTCAAATAGTGAATTCTTGTCCCCAAAACTCTAATATTTGTTTTTTTCAAATACTAGATTACTATGATCATTTACTACTATATATTGTGTACCTAATCTATTCCATGGATCCACCATTCTTATTTCTTAGCCAGTACTAGATTGTTTTGATGATTATCATTTTGTATTAGAGTTTGAGATCTGGTATAACTAGGCTGCATTTTCTTTTTTAATTGATTCCCTTGATATTCTTGACTTTTTGTTGTTTCAGATGAATTTTTTTAGTATTTTTCCTAGTTCTGTAAATTAAGTTTTTGGTAGCTTGATCCATGACACTGAATAAATTAATTTAGGTAGAATTGTCCTTTTTATTATATTGGCTTGTCTTTACCCACGAGCAATTTATATTTCTCCATTTGTTTAGATCTGTCTTTATTTGAATGAAACGTGTTTTGTGATTGTGTCCATATAGTTCCTTGGTTTGTCTCAACAAGTTATGTTGTCTACTGTTATTTTAAATGTAATTTCTCTTTCTATCTATTCCTTCTGAACTTTGTTTGATAATAAATAGAAATGATAACAATTTATGTGCATTTATTTTATATCCTACAACTTTATTAAAGTTATTGTTTCAACTAGTTTTTTGATTCTTTTATCTATACCATCATATTATATGCAAACAGTGATAGTTTTGCTTCTTCATTGTCTATTTTTATTCCTTTGATTTCTTTTTCTTGTTTTATTGCTATAGCTAACATTTCTAGTAAAAATATGGAATAATAATGGTAATAGTAGGCATTTTTGCTTCACTTCTGACCTTACTGGGTAGTCTTCTCATTTATTTTCAATATAGTTAATGCATGCTGATAGTTTTAAATATCATTTACAGGAAAACTCCATTTATTCCTGTGTTTTCTCATGCTTTATTAGGAATGATTGTTATATTTTGTCAAAAGCATTTTCTGCATCTTTTGAGATAATAATATAATTTCATTGTTTTTATTATGGAAATATGGTCAATTATGCTGACAAATTTTCTAGTATTGAATCAATCTTGCCTTCCTGTTAGAAATCTTACCTGGTCATAGTGTATGATCTTTGTGATATATTGTTGTAATCATTTTGCTAGTACTATAATGAAAATGTTTACAACAATATTAATTAGAGGAATAGATTTATAGTTTTCTTTTTGTGTTTTTGCTTTTCTTGATTTAGTAGCAGAGCTGTATTTGTGTCAAAAAGGAATTTTGTAGGACTCCTTCTTTGCCTGTTTCCCCAAATAGTTTATATAGTACTGAAATTAATTTTTCTTTAAATATTTTATAGAATTTATTTGTGAATCCATCTGGTCCTGGGAATTTTTTTCTTAGGGAGTTCATTAATGGCTTGTTTGATTTCTTTTTTCCAAGACAGGTTTATTTAAGTATTCTCTTTACTCTTCTGTTAATCTTGGCAACTTATATTTTGTAAATATTCCTATATTTTACTTAAATTGCCAGATTTATTAGAATATAATTGGACAAAATAGCTCCTAGTAATTATATTCATTTCTGGGGCAGCTACATGCCTCAGTGGATAGAGTACTGGCCCTGGAGTCAGGAGGACCTGAGTTTAAATCTGATGTCAGACACTTAATAATAGCCTAGTTGTGTGACCTTGGGCAAGTCACTTAAACAAACCCCTCACCTTAAATAAATAAAAATAAAACTAATAAATAGTAATTATATTAATTTCCTCTTTATTGCTAGTAGATTTACTTTTTTCATTTTTGATGCTGGTAATTTATTTTCTTCTTTCATTTTTAAAATACAATACTTATCAATTTAAGTAATGGTTTATTTTATTGTTTTTTCCCTCCATTAAAATAGACTCTTAGTTTTGTTTATTAGTTTAATAGTCTTTTACTTTCAATTTTATTAATCTCTCTATTGATTTTCAGAATTTCTGTTTTTGGTGTTTAATTGAGGATTTTAGTTTGTTCTTTTTGTAGTTTTTAAAACAAATGACATGCCATATTCATTGACCTGCTCCTTCCCTATTTTTCTGATATAAGATTTAGAGATGCAAATTTTGCCCTAAGTTCTGCTTTGACTCTATATATCCCACAAATTTTGCTATGTTGTCTTATTGTTGTTATTTTCTACAGTAAAGTGATTGATTGCTTTTATTTTTGATCCACTTTTGACCCACTCTTTTAGTTGTTTTTGTTCAGTCATTTCAGTCATGTCCAACTTGCTATAATCCCCATTTAGGGTTTTCTCATGAAGTTACTAGATGGTTTGCAGTTTTCTTCTCCAGCCCATTTTACAGATGATAAAACGGAGGCAAACATATTTGATTGACTTGCCTAACGTCAAAAAACTAGTAAATGTCTGATGTTGGATTTGAACTTAAAAAGAGGGGTCTTCCTGATTCCAGACCTGACACTCTATCCTTTGTACTTTCAAGCTGCCCACTTATTCTTTAGCATTAGATTATTTAGTTTCCAATTAATTTTATTCTATAATACAGTTTTATTGCATTATGATATGAAAAGAGAATATTTAAAATTTTCATTTTGTCCAGAAATCTGACCCCCTTTCTTATCTCTGAGAGGTCATGAGAGCTGCTTTTATTGGTGTTGTAGCCACCTTCAACACCTGCTGCTGATTTTTCCACGGCATGGACTGTGCTCTGGGAAGACCCCCTTCTTGGTGTCATAGACCACTCCTGCCAAGATTCTAAGTTGTCTTGGACTGGTAGAATGTCTCGTCCCAACCTTTTCTTGACTCTGTTGCTCCAAAATTTGATTTGAGGTGTTATTTTAAAGTTGTTTGAGGGGGAATGTTGAGAGAATTCATCTGAATTTCAGTTTCTACTCCACCATCTCTATCTTCCAGATCCCTGCTTTTCCAGGTGCGAAAATTGAGGTCCAGGCCCTAAGACATAAAGTGAGCTATTGACAAAACTGGCATTGCCCATATATCTTTATCACTGTTTGATTGTTCATCAATTAATTGGTCATCAACTTCCCACCACCAGGCTACTAGTACTTGGAAGCTTGGAAAAATCAATCTTTCTGGGCCTCAGTTACTTCATCTATAAAATGGGAGTAGATAGGACCTGATGATCAGTGGTCTGATTTTGACTCATCTAGTGAACTCAGTGTTTGTTCAACCTGCACTGATCTCTGGGGTCTGTAAGGGAGAGTCTTAGATAAGAGTTACTTGTATTATTCGATAGGATATTGTTTTATGCAAGCTCTTTCTCATCTGTATTTGACTCTTGCCTTTCTAGTTAGATTGAAACTCCTTTAAGGTCAGGATTGTTTCTTGCCTGTGGTGCAGATCACAAATCTGCAAGCAGAAGGTACTTGTACCTTAGAAACTGATTCACGAAGAGAGTGAGTTGCATCCTACCACTGGGAGAAGAAGGGTCTTCCCACAGGTAAAGGGCTAAAGAGATACAGCCTAGGTTAGTCTCTGAGATGTTGATGGGGAAGGTTGGTGAGCTCAGGGACCCGGGTGAATTGGTGAGTGAAAGAGGGAAAAGCTGGAGAAGACATGATTTGGCACATGATTGGGGATTATTATGCTATTTTTTCAAGAAAATTGGGGTAAGGAGAATTGTCTGGGGGCACACAGCTAGTAAGTCTCAAGTGAATGAAATCAGATTTGAACTCCAGGTCCTTCTGACTCCAAGACTTGTACTTAATTCACCTTACCATCTAGATTCCTCTGTTGTTTATTATTTTTGTGGCCATTTTTATTTCCTTACAGAGTTCACTGAGAATTTGGAACATAGTTTAGAGTCAGAAGGAGCTTGAGAAGTCACAAATTATTCAGTATTTTAGAGGAATAAACCTAGGTTCATTGACTAGCTCAAGGTTACAGAAACAATGGGAAACAAAGGCAGGAAATAAATCCAGGTCCTCTGATTCAAAATGCAACAATCTCTCCTGATCCCACTCTTTCCAAGCCTCTTAGAACTTTTCCAAGTAAAGACAAAAAACTCTTGAGACATTTGTTCCTTTTTTAGATACAATTATCAATCAACACACAGAAAGTCCCTGCAATGAGCAAAGTCCTGTTCTAAGAGCAGTAGATGAGTCAAAGCATTAGAATCAGTTCCATGTCCTCAGGGAACTTATAGTCTTCTGGGGGCAGGGTAAAAATTGCATAGAAAAAAATATAGTCCTACAAGAAAACAACACAATATATTATCATCATTCTTTATACTGTAAATGTTGTCAGAGATCATTAAGACCTATCTATTCCCATTTTGCAGATGAAGCAAGTGAGCCCAGAAAGATTATGATTTTTCCTGGTTTTCAGAAGTTATTAGTGGTGGGAAATCTTAGTGCAGTTTTTCAACTACCATGATGACTTTGTCACAAGGCAGTATCTGAATAATTGTCAGATGAGTGATACAGACAATAAGTACTAAAAATTCATATGATGGAGAGTTCATAGTAGCCTGGAGTAGTCATAGAGGAAGAACTTGAGTTGGACCTTGGAGGGATAGATAGGAGATGGATAGACAGGTGAGAACCTTCCCAGTGAAGGAGAACTGCAGGTTACTTTTAAACTGTAGCTTTCAGATGTGATATTGTTGTTCCAAACAAAGGAGTATGGTCACTATCTCTATCAGTAATCAAGAAATGGAGTTCAGAAGTCCTTCTACAGCCATTGGTCCTGGACAAATAGGTTCATGGACCTTCAGGTGAATGTAAACATATATAGGTTTCAGCACTTTGATAGATAGCCTCAGTATGTCTAACCTTACCTACCCTTATTTGTTTATTTATTTTTTTTGAGGCTGAATCTACCACAAAGGGAAGAAATATTCTTATAAATAGTAAAATGCCAGGAATTGATGCAAATCTACTTTCTGGCTTTTGTCTATCCAGATGATTTGAGATTTACCCAGCAAGAGCTGCATCCTGTTTGGATGCATTATGGAGCTGAATTCTGTCTGCTGAGAGTGAGACATCACCTAGATTGCCCTCATTTTGGAGACATAGGAATCTGGCTATTTAGGGCAGTGCATTAGATAATGATGGAAGCAGGAGCAGCATCCACACCTTTTTATCATTCTCCCTCATTTTTTTTTCTTTTAGCTAGAAACATCTTCCCAGTAACCCCCTCTTGGCTCTTACTACTGCCGGCTTTAGATATATCAAACACCTGAAACTGGGCTGTGGGTTGAATTTATTTGCAGACATCTTAATTTCCCTGGTGATAAGCAAATTAATTTTCTTGCAACTCTTTAACATTATAATTAAAAGACAGAGTGGCAGTGAGTTTGTTCTACAGATAAAAGGCAACTGAAATCTCATCACTAGCCAGTCTACAAACTGGGCTTTGGTATAAAGGAGAAAGAACTGAACTAGAGATCTGGGTTCAAGGCCAGAGTTCCTTAATGTTTTTGTGTGTGTGTGTGTGTGTGTGTGTGTGAAGGGTCTCTTTGGAGTCTGGTGAAGCCCATGGATCCATTCTCAGAACCATGTTTTAAAATGCAGAAAATAAAAGGCAGAGGATTACAAAGGAAGTCCAATTACATTGAAGTACCATTATCAGAATAATACTAAAAAAAATCAAGGACTCAAGGTTAAAAACTACTGTTTTTTTCCTAGCTTTTTGACTCTGGATAATGTAATTCCACTCTATGAATTACCTGTAAAAGGAAGGATTGGATAGTGTTATGCCTGAAGTTTCATCCAGCTGTCAACATTTTAGCCCTTGACCTAGATATCTACTCTTGGAATACTTGTTTAGTACTTCCATATGATATGGCTGACTTATTTATAAATATGCCAGCTATTAAGGACTTTTGATTTAGGGGCTAATGTTGTTGGGAAAGAGGAGGTAGGCTCTGGGATGATTTTTCTTAGTGCCCTTTCTCCCTGGACACTGAGGCCTCTTTTCTAGATTTTTTTCTACTTTTGATATTGGGTTATGCTTGTATGTGTTCAGCAAAGAGTACTTCAAAGAAATCCTTCCTCTCTCTCCTTCCTTCCCATTTATTGAGTGCCTACTATGTTCTCAGCACTCTTTGAATTCCAAATATGATAGCATGCTTAATAGTCTCTAACTTTTAATGGTGGATATATCTCCAAACCTGTCAATAGATTGCATTCTCATCAGATGTTTCACATCCATTTATCAGAAGAGGCAAAGAAAAATTGGCAATTGAGCACCAAAGTAGGAGGCAAAAGACTTGGGTTTTAATCTCAGTTCTGCTACTGAGTCATTGAAAGCTAAGAGATAGTTCCTGCTCTCAGAAGACTTAAAGTATAATGAAGGTTACAGAATGCAAAAAAATTTGTACAAAGAAGATATATATATATATATATATATATATATATATATACATATGCACACATGTATGCATGTATGTGTATATGATCTCACTCTTTACACTGAGTAGGGAACTAGATCATTTGGTCCTATGTCTGTCTATCTATCTTTGAAAAATCAATAAATGGAAAGCATTGGCATTAATGAGATTTAGGGAAGGTTTCTCCTAGATGGTGTGATTTTAGCCAGTACTTGAAGGAATTTAGGAAATAGAGATAAGTAGAGAAAGAAAAGAGAAAGAGAGAGAGACAGACAGAGAGAGAGAGAGAGAGAGAGAGAGAGAGTGAGAGTGAGAGTGATGGAAAGTCAGATAGTGAAAGACAGAGAAAGACAGAGACAGAGAGACAGATAAGAATTATCAATCAATTCATAGTAAGTCCCTGCAATTAGCAAAGCACTGTTCTAAGAACAGTAGAGGAGTCAAAGAATTAGGATCAGTTCCATGTCCTCAGGGATCTTATAGTCTTCTTGAGTGGTGTGTGCTGATTGTACAGAAAAAACATAGCTCTACAAGAAAACAACACAATATATCATTATCATTCTTTAATCTGTGAAGGTTGTCAGATATCATCAAGACCTATCTATTCCCATTTTACAGATGAAACAACTGAGCCCAGAAAGATTATGATTTTTCCTGGTTTCCAGAAGTCATTAGTGGTGGGAAATTTTAGTACAGTTCTTTCAACTACCATGCTGTCTTTGTCACAAGACAGTATCTGAATAATTAATTGTCAGGTAAGTATTACAGTCAATAAATACTATAAATTCAAATGATGGAGAACTCAAAGTATCCTGGAGTAGTCATAGAGGAAAAACTTGAGTTGGACCTTGGAGGATAGATAGGAGATGGATAGACAGAGGTGAGAACCTTCCCAGTGAAGAACTGCAGGTTACTTATAGATTAAAGCTTTCAGATGTAATATTGTTGTTTCAAAAAAAGGAGTATGGTCACTATATCAGTAATCCAGAAATGGAGTTCAGAAGTCCTTCTACAGCCATTGGTCCTGGACAAATGATCATAGACCTTAGAGAATACTTCAGGTGAATGCAAGCATACATAGGTTTCAGCAGTTTGATAGATAGCTTCAGTATGTCTAACTTTACCTACCTACCTACCTTTATTTATTTTTTGAGGCCAAATCTACCACAAAGGGACCTCATAGTGTTGTTGTGAATATACAATGCAAAATGACATTATTAACATGTCAATGTCAAAGTACAATAGAAATATAGGTTGTAATTATGTTATTCTAGTAGGGAGAGGGACTATGTTAAATATAAATACTGTTTTTGTTATTATATAAGCAGGCTTTAATACATACATGAAAGACAGAAAGGTAGGTTGGCAACAAGGATTCATTAAGTGCGTATTCTCTGCTGGAAACTGTGTTAAATGCTAGAGATACAAATAAAAGTGAAAAGAAAGACACTTCCTGCCCTCAAGGAGCATGATTCTAATAGTAGAAACCAATTACATAACAGAGAGTCAAAAAGGTTGGGATTAGGGGTAGAAGGTACCCAAGCTCTATAATAAAGTACACATGATTAGGAAAAGGTTTTTGAGATGGGTATCATGAAGCAAAAACACCAAAATCTTCCCCAAAGCTTTTGATGCCATTGTCATGACTGCTATAACTATGTGACTGATCTGAGCAAAATGATTTAGTGAGTGGGTGAAAGAATGTATGTATCAGGAGAAGGGGAACAGTGCTCATATTTTTTTGTAGTTCCAGGCAAGACAAAAATTCTAGAACCAGCCTGGATGTGTGGTATAGTGAAAAAAAAGGATAACACTTAAGTTCAAGGACATGGATTTGGATCCAAACTGGGATTTTATTTTTTATTTGTTCTTAACAGTTCAGAGTACTCTCCACTCCTGTGCTTCACTTCTCCTTCTTCTTGCCTAGCCAGTCACCTCCTCCCTTTGGGAGAAGTTAGAATGATTATAGACTTTCCTTCCATTTTCTCTGATTTTCTTATATTGGGGAATAATGCACACTTAATTTACTGGTCTATTTTTCCTTCCCTTTAGTATTCCATTTGCCAAGTTGGTAATGTTCTTTTAGGTCTGAGTTCTTCATTCACTGTCTTTACTGTAGAATTTTATTCTCAGAGATGTTGGTCTTCCTTTCTCTTCAGATTCTTTGAAAAAGTCTTTAATTAGTCTGTTTAAAAAATTTCTATCAAGCTGGCCTCACTAGCCTTCACAAAGTCAACCCTGAATGAAACTGGATAATAATTTAGTGTCTAACTGAAAACATTTCCAATTTGTTCTTCTTATTTCACCCTACCCCCTTTCAACACAAACACACACACACACACAGCTCCGCTGGATTTAGAATCTTCTTTCTACTTGTGAAGGATTCAGGTCTGTTATATTGTAGCAGAATTCTGCTTTTAGAATCAGGATATTAAAACTAGAAAGGACTTTTGATCACATAATCTGTCCTCTCTTGGGAAATTGAGGCCCAGAGAGAGGAAATAACACCCTAAGAAGGTTCATGCTGTTGGGAAATGGGATATAATTTACCAGAGAAATTCATTTCAATTTTTAATGAGTCTTCGCATGTGCCTAGGCTTTTGAAAAATGTTATAGAGATCAATCTAAATCTTTAATTTCAATGACTCAGTAGCAGAACTGAGATTAAAACCCATGTCTTTTGCCTCCTAGTTTTGGTGCTCAATCACCTATTTTTCTTTGCCTCTTCTGATAAATGGATCTGAAACATCTGATGAGAATGCAGTTTATTGACAGGTCTGGAGATGCATCCACCATTAAAAGTTAGAGACTATTAAGCATACTGTCTTATATTTGGAATTCAAAGAATGGGTCTTTCATCCAATAAAGAAACCCAGAAAATTCCAGCACAAATTTTATGATGCTTTAAACTAAAATGTCAGGTCCTGAAGGATTCTCAAACAGTAATCTTCAGAAAACATAGAGCCTTTCTTGTAGGATTCTTCACTAGGCTGGAATAAGGTTTTTTCCCCTGCTTTTCCCTTGTAACTAAGTTACTTTTTTTCAGACTTTAGGGAAGAGTTTTTCAGCCGCTGAAAATGTAAGATGGTGTCAGATATTTTTCTGTTCATATAAACTTTCTTATTCCTTGTTCCTTTTTCTGACCCAAAACATTGTTTCCTTCATATTCAGTCTAAATTTTATAGAAGCCCCAGGATACTGGAATCTGTTATTGAAGAAGAACTTTGGAGGTGACTCTAAAGAAAATTTTAGAAAGATAATCATAAGCTGCCAGATCTGATACCTGAAAAAATGCCACTATCTAGACAGGTGGAATGGATAGCATGATCAGGGAGTAAGAAACTTCAGAGTTATAAACTCCTGGAATAAGGAGCATGGAGATGGAAGCATAGGCTATAAATTAAACCTGAGATGCCCAGATTTATTACTGAAGGGGGAGGGTTAACTTGATGGGTATGATAGGCTAAAAGGGACTTGTGCAAGTCCAGGAAATGACATAAATCAGTAGACAGTCAGACTGAAGATTTTTTTTTCCTATTGGCAAAATGTTATCTAGATTTTTGAGGACTCAGGGAATTCTGAATTCCTTGTAAGGAAGAGGCATTTTGCCTGTGATGTTCTCCCTCCTGTCTCATCAATTCAAACATCCAAGTTTTCTTCAAAGCCTGAGATTCACTTTTTTCAAAAAGGCCTTACATAATCAACCATCCCTAATAATCAGTAAACATTTATTAAACATTAATTAATTAAATGTTAATAGTAATATGCCTGATACTGTGCTAAAACAAATATTTCCCTTGATTTACTAACCAGGAACCTATACAAATAACTCTGTATGAATATTACTCTCATATCCAGAGCTATAACTATGTGAGGAAATCTTGATTTGACTCTAGGGTGCTCATATCCAGAAGGCACTCCATGTTGAGTGCCTCATGGGTTGGGAGTCTATCTGCTCCCTCAAGCCCAATTACTTCAGGTATTATTCATTGTCTCTTTCCCTTTCCCTTGTATCCCCTACTTTGATCAGAGGTCAAAGTCCCAAAAGGAATCAGATTATCTGGGGTTTAGGTTGCCATTATTCCTTGTACAACTCTGCCTTATTAGAGAGGCCTGTCTTCTTAGTCTTTCCATTTCCCTGTGATCACAGAATTTCCTGATGGGATTTTAGAGATCAACTTTCATTTAGAGATAAAACTTTCACTTTTACAATTGAAGAAACCAAGGCCCAATCAAGTAAAGGGATTTGCCAAGGACTCAGCCTATGGCAGAACCAAGATTGAAACCTAGGTCTTCAGATTTCAAGGTCAGTGATCTTCCCATCTTGCCACACGCCAACTCAGAAGCCTGGTTAAAACTCTGGCTCTGGCATTTTTCTTACTGTTCCATCATAGGCAAGCCATTTAATGTCTCTGAGCCTCAGTTAGCTATCTATAATAATAAAAATAATGATAGGGATGATAATACCTGACCTCACAGGGATGTTGGGAGGATCAGATGAAAGAAAGTGCTTTGTCAATAATAAAGTGTTTTTAAAACATCAAATGCCAATGATCCACAAAATAGTACCTATAAAGTATTATATAAGTGTGTATTATTATTATTATTATTGTTATTATCTGGGTGATGGTGGGCAAGTAACTTAATTTTGCAGAGTCCCAGTTTCCTTATTTGGAAAATGTGTCTAACCATACTTGTACTGTCCAATTCATTAGGAATTTTAGAGAAAAGATTTTGTAAATTTAAATGTTTCTTATAATGATGAATACTTTTTTAAGATTTGCAAGTCATAGAGAATGGGGATGGGCAGGGCTGAAAAGAACAGATCTCTACTAACTTCTGATCATGAGATGCCCAGGAGGGGAAAAGTCAACTTTTGATGTATGACTAATTTCTCTTTGTTTAGGAGAATGTTGGAAAGCTAATCAGCCAGATGAGAATTGTGCTTGAAGAGGTCATTAAAATAAACAAATCTTGCAATTAATGCTGTCAGAAAGCAAATTTACTTTACCCTGTTTGTGATTAGTGGCTCAGAATTATAAGAACCAGCTTTATTATGTCATCAACCTGGTCTGAGACAGTCACCCCCTCTTTAAATCAGAGATGTGCCTTTTCCAATGCTGCCCTTTAAGATGTATTCCTGGCTGTTGAAACTTCATGATTCCTAATGTACTCACTCTCCAAAGAGTCTCTACTTCAACCAAGTGACCCATCTCCTGGGTTATAAGAGTTGGCATCTGTTGATGTCTTTGTTCATGTATATAGAGGTGATGGGAGAGGAGTTTGTAGGAATTTCATGGAGAAGCCAAAGATCAAAGGTCCTAACTCCTCACTCAATGATTTATGCCCCCATTATCACTCAAGTTATGCAACAGTCTTTGCAGTACAACTCTTACTAGGCTATAGGTCAAATACCACTATCTATATGAAATCCTTCCTAATCTACCCACCCCTTCCCCCAAATGATAGTATTTCCCTTCCCTAAATTATGTTTATTCTCTGTCTTTCTGTCACTGTCTGTCTGTCTGTCTCTGACTCCAGCTCTTTCTCTTTCTGTCTCTGTCTCTCTTTGTGCCTCTGTCTCTTAGTCCTCTCTGTCTCTCTGTCTCTCTGTCAGGTTATGTATTCATTAGAATGATTTCATTTTAATCTTTATATCCTGAGCATTACAATACTTGGCATACAGCAGGCACTTAAAAAATTCTTGTTGATTGATTAATTGAAATTTAATCTGCCTCAGATGAGTTTCTTGGAGGTACTATCTCCTCTACTTAGAGCTGATCCAGGAGGAGCCTGTACATTTTGCCTCGGGGTTTTGATGTTTCATTAATTTCTAAGCCACCCAGATCACAAAACCCTAACTAAAGGTATCTCACAGCCTGAGCCTGCAGTCAGTTTAGCTCATACATTCAGAGATCCCCTACCCTATTATTCTTCTCCTTTTATCATTGCTCCTTTAAGTAAGTGTCTGGATCTGGTATGTCCTCCCCTCTTTCGCTTTTATACATTTTTTTTGGTTCTTATATTCCATACAACAAGAATGTGTTTCTGGGCATAATTACAAAGCAATTTTCCTAAAGCACAGGTCTGACCATGTTATTCCTTGCTCAATGAACCCTAGTGATTCCCTATTAACTCTTAAGAACAAATCAGTCAGTTGGTGTGTGCCACACCTAATATGTACCAGACACTTTGGCACTTTAAAGTTCATCACAACCTGCCTCCAGTCTTGTCTTTCTGGCTTTGTTTTTGGCTATTCTTATTCATACATTAGCCTTACACAGAAGACTATTTCTCACATGAGACTTTTTATCTTTCATTTCTGTAACTTTGTTATTTCCCATGCCTGGAATGTACTCATTCCTCATTTCTTTCTAGCTCAGCTGTGAGTGCCTCTATTATTTTGTATATACTTATATTCTTATAAGTGTAAGTGTTGTCTCATTGGGAAAAATTCAAGTTCCTTGAGTGTAGATGTTATTTCATATTTCATGTATATCTCCAAAATCCAACGCACTGTCTGGTTGTCTAGTAGTTACTCAGTAAGTGCTTGTTTATTTATCAAATTAGTATAGAGAACTTTAAGACTGGAAATTTGCTCCAGTGATGGATTTATCAATTGGTCTGGTGTTACAATCTTAAAGAGTTTCTTGGGGTACCGAGGATTTCAGTGATTGTACCTGGTAGTAGGTGTCAAAGGTAGACTTTGAAGCCAAGTCTTCAAGATGCCATGACCAACCTTTTATCTTCCATGTCACAGTGATTTTCAAACTTGGACCTAATTTGTAAGAGTAAAAGAAAAAATAATATAGATTAAATAAAGAAGAATATACAGTATTTGTTAGCAGCATCTAAACATTTTACCCTAATTCTTGGCTAAAAGTTCCTTTCCACTTAACTTGCCCCATCTCAATAACATTTAGATCAGACCACTTTGCACATCCCAGAGGAGAATGTTGTGTTCCATCTTTCACCTCCTAATTGGGTGACAGATTAAGACCATCGGTCTATTTATTCTATAATTCCATACTCACAACCAAACAAAGAAGCTAATCTATTTTGATCCCCCCCCCAACATGATTTTCCTGGTATAGAGAAGATTTGGCAGTAGTTGGGCAATTTCTTATCCAAGAAAGTTGCCTGGAACATTTACAAGTTAAGTAACTGTCCCAGGGTCACTCAGAGTATATCAGAGGAAAGATATCAACTCAAGTCCTTCTGACTTCAATGCTGACATGACATCCTCTGTCCCATGGTGCTTCATAATATTATGCTAATCACTTAGGTAGCTAAATTCCACCTGCCCTGCTCAAGAGATAAAGAAGGAAACCAAAACCAGCTTTCTTACTATATTTGTTATTTCCAAAATTAGACCCGATCACTCCAACATATAAAATAATACTGGAGTCAATGTGATACCTCCTTCTTTATATCCACCAGATGATTCTCATCATCTCTTAGTCTCAAATTCATTTAACAGAAGCTCCCTGAATTATCTTTCATCAATAGCTCCAATCATGTTACATTTTTCTGAAGAATTTCCAGTGGATCCCCATTGTCTACTCTTTTTCCTTCATCCACCCCAAAAGGTCCAATTCATATTGTCATTCAAGATCTTCCACTATTTATTGTAATCTATATTTCCAATTTCATATTCCCTTACATAAATCCTTGATCCCAACCAGTTGCCATATTTGAAGACTCAGATAAAATCTCATTCTTCTGTGAAACCTTTCCATAGACTACAGCAGAAAGCAACTCCTTCTACTTCTGACCTCTTGGAGCAGAAGGCAAAATATATTGGAAAATTGAGTTGGTGATAAAATTGAGGCTAGGCATCAACTCTTCAGTGTTCATTCTGCATGAAACACTAGAATGTCTTTCTTTGAACTGTCTCACAAGTTGCAACTCATTGAATTGGCCAAGGGAGCAGGAAAAATGCTTATTTAATTGCCTTTTATATTAATATATCTTTCAGAGGGGAGGTAGTCATGGTTTAACATGTGGGCTTTTCCAAGTGTATGGGTCGTGCATGTGCCCAATGTGGCATATGGGAAGCATGGTAAACTAGAAATTGAGTCCTCAATTCTAATCCTTCATTTGTTTATTAATTCTCTCTGTCATCTTGGGAGAATTGTTTCATTGTTCATCATGTGCAAAATATAGGTGATTGGAGCAGATTCCCATTTTCCCATAACCAATATGGCGATTTAAAAAATCCTCCTCAATATTTTTTGAGGTCTAGAAATCTTTTAGTGCCAGAAATCCAATTTCTTTAAAACCTTTAAATTAAAAACAATATACATAACCCAGTAACAAATGACTTTTTCCATTCCAGGCTCCATTCTCACAGACTCCAGAATTGGGAGATCTTTAAAGATGATCTAGCCCTCACTATTTTTGTTTTCATCCTATGTCCTCCCTGTCTCTTATGCTGCCTTATGCACTGAAGGTAGTAACTTTGTGGGATTGAAGAGCTTGGGCACAGACCTCACTAGCCTAAAGGCACCCAGATAATTGAGAACAACTCCAATCCCATGTTCTCTGACTCTAAATCCTCTGCTTTGCTAATAAGCTACAGTTGCTTCTGTCATTGAGAAATGATGTGACTTTTGAACTACTCATTGTCTCTTTGAGCCTCATTTTCCCCATCTGTAAAATTGGGTTAATAGCATTTGTACTTACCTACATAACCAAGTCATGAAGGAAGAGCCTAGTAGTCTCAAGGCTCAACATTAATATGAACTTTTTTATTACAGGACCATCAGCTAATACTTGACTATATTTGCAGGGATGTCCTTTGAGAAATGGCATTAAGTTTTTCAGGGCTGTGTCTGTCTCTTGGCTGCTTTCCCCCTGTGACCATGCTTAATAAATGATTCTTGGGAACACCATGGCGACCTTTTCAAAGAGTTTTGTCGGACATGTGCCAGAGGCAGTGACTAAAATTGATGAGTTCTCAGTCCTTTGGATCTTCATTTACTTCTCTGAGTCATGTTCTTTATGGGGAAAGGTACAGGGCCCAAGGGCTAAATCATCTCCAGTCCCCAGAGTTACAGCAGAGTAGAGTTCTTGGCAAGGTGCTCCTCATCCCCCTTCTCTCTCACACTGCTCAAGGTTTCTTCTTAGGGCTGTTAAGCCTCTCTGTCTTCTTTCTCTACAGGACCCTCTGTTTTAGCCTTGTTTGATTCCCATATTGGTATTACACTCTGACCATGCCAATCTTTCTCTTTGGGGTGACCACATGGCCTTTATCTATGTGGGTGCCCCCTCCTGGAATGCCCTGACTCCTCTTCCTGTTTCCTTGTCTTTTTAATTTTATTTTTCTCCAGTTACATGCAAAAACAAGTTTTAATATTCACTTTTAATGTCTTGACTTCCTAATTCTCTTCCTTTCTTCCACCCAACTCCCCCTATTGATAAAGCAAGTTATTTAATATAGGTTAAAAATGTGATGTCATGAAAAACATTACCAAATTAGTCATATTGTAAAAGTAAACATAACTCCTCCCCATTAAAAAAAGAAACCTCAAGAAAAAATAACATTAAAAAAGTATATTTCAATCTGTATTCAGACCCCATCAGCTCTTTCTTTGGGACTTATCAGAGTTCTCTTGGCTCACAGCATTGCTGAGAAAAAGTAAGTCATTTACAGCTGACCACCCCACAACAATATAATTTGTATGTAATATATTTCTTATTACATCTGCTCTTGTAAGATTTTTTTTGGCTGAGAGCATCCTGGTCATCCTTTCTTGTAACAAAATAGAATTTTTATCTTAATCACATACACCATTTTTTCCAACCATTCCCCAAGTGATGGGCAACTCCTCAATTTCCAGTTCTTTGCCACCAGAAAAGAGCTTCTACAAATATCTTTATACATAAAGATCCCTTTCCTCCCTCTTTTTCATCTCTTCTGGAATATAGACCTAGCAGTGGCATTGCTAGGTCAGAGGATTAGGCATGGTTTTATAACCAATTGGGCAAAGTTCCAAATTTCTCTACAGAATTGTCAAATCATTTCACAACTACTCTAACAATGCAATGATGTCTCTTTTTCCCCACATCCCTTCCAGCAATTGTCATTTTCTCTTTTGGTCCTATTAGCTAATCCAGTAGGTATAAGATAGTACCTCAGAATTGTTCCAACCTGCATTTCTTCTATTAATAGTGAGTTAGGATATTTTTAAATGACTTAAAGAGATAGCATTGATAACCTCATCTGAAAACCTTTCATATCTTTTGCTCATTTTTCAATTGGAGAATGACTTTTTTTTAATAAATTTGACTCAGTTCTCTAAATTTGAGAAATGAGGTCTTTAACAGAGTAACTTGCTTCAATATTCTTCTCTAAAGTAAGTATTGCTACCTATATTTCACTCCATCCTATTCCCCAAACCCCATTTATTCTATTATCTCTTTCCTTTCACCCTGTTCTTCTTCAAAAGTGTTTTGTGACTGACTATCCCTTCCCATAATTTTCTCTCCCTTTTATCACTTACTTTCCCCTTTCTCCCATCCTCTTCTCTTCCTGCTTTCCTTTAGTGTAAGATTGACTTCTAATGAGTGTGTATACTATTTCCTCTCTGAGACAATTCTGATGAGAGTAAGACTCCCTCACTCTCTACTCTTCCACTTCACTGTAAAAGCTTTTTCTTGCCTTCCATAACTTACTCTCTTTCCCTTTCTCTTCCAGTACATTCATCTCTTACTATCCATCTTTTTAATGTATTGTCTCACTCCATCTTTTTAATATATTATCCTTTCATATCTAACTCCCATCTATGTCTTGTCTATATAGGCTCCTTTTAATTTCTATAATAAATGAGAAAGTTCATATAAGTTATCAGTATCATATTACCATGAAGGAATATAAATAGCTAAATATCATTAAGTCCTTATGATTTGCCTTTCCTGTTTGCCTTTTTATGTTTCACTTGAGTCTTGTATTTGAAGATTATATTTTCTCTTCTGCTCTGGTCATTTCATCAGGAAAGTTTGAAAGTCCCCTATTTCATTGAATGTCCAATAGTATGTTCAGTTTTGCTGAATATTTCCAGAATATCATATTCCAAGACCTACAATCCCTTAATGCAGAAGATTCTAAATCTTGTGCTGTCCTGACTATGGCTCCATGATATTTGAATTGTTTCTTTTTAGCTGCATGCAATATTTTTCCCTTGACTTGGGAGCTCTGACAGTTGTCATTTTGGGATCTCAGGAACCAGTGGATTCTTTCAATTTCCTTTTTATCCTCTGCTTCTAAAATATCAGTGATGTTTTCCTTGATAATTTCTTGGTAGATAATGTCTAGGCTAATTTTTTAGTCATGGTTTACAGATAGTCTAATAATCTGAAAATTACCTCTTCTGGATCTGTTTTTCCAGGTCAGTTGTTTTTGTCCAATGAGATTTTCTTCTAGTTTTTCATTATTTTAATTTTATTTGATCATTTTTTTTATTTCTCACAAAGTCTTCAATTTCTTGCTCCATTCTATATTTTAAGGAATTATTTTCCTTAGTATCTCCTTTTCCATTCGATTCTACTTTTTAAGATATTCTTCCCCTCATTGACTTTATGGACCTTTTTTTTTCATTTGACCCAGACCTTTTTTAAAGTATTTCTTCAGTATTTTTTGTATCTCTTTCAGCATGCTGCTGACTCAGTTTTCATGATATTTCCATAATGTCCCTCTCATTTCTCTTTCCAAGTTTTCCTCTAACTCCCTTACTTGATTTTAAAAATCCTTTTAGAGCTCCTGAAATTCATGGTTTTTTTTTTCAGTTTTTTTTGAAAGGCAAATGGGGTTAAGTGGCTTGCCCAAGGCCACACAGCTAGGTAATTACTAAGTGTCTGAGGCCGGATTTGAACCCAGGTACTCCTGACTCCAAGGGCGGTGCTTTATCCACTACGCCACCTAGCCTCCCCAGAAATTCATATTTTTCAATGTAGAAGCTTTGATTTTTTTTTATCTGAGAGGAAGAGTGTATATATTTGACTTTCCTTATAGAATTTTTTTCTGATGGTTTGCTCATTTCCCCAGAATGACTTGATTTTAATTCTTTGTTAAGATGAAGTTCTGTTTCCAGGTTGGAGGGAGCGGTGCTCCAAGTTTTGGGGGGGGTTTGTAGCTATTTTCAGCGATACTTCTCAGGATCTGCAAGTTTTCAGTTCTTTCAAGGTCTTATAAGAGGTTATTACTATTCTTCTATTCTGTGCTCTGGACTGTGGGTGACCACAATCACTCCTTTTTGCCCTGGGACTTTGAGAAGGGTGTCTGTGCCACTATGTATGGCAATAAGATTGGTTATATTTCTATTCTTCTTCCTGGGCTTGGAGCCCCAGACTGTGACCCATTTCTGAGTATGGGAAAGCAACAGAGTCCTGCCTCAGTAATAGCAAAGAGACCCTATAATCTCCTTCCTTCCTCTGGTGAGTTGAGAGCTCTGGAAGCAACTATTACTGCTAATTCAGATGGCTCCTAGTCTTCTGGAGTCTGTTCTAGGCTGCTGAGGCCTGCACTGGACTATGCTCCAATCTCACCCTGTTGTGGCAATGTTCCTGCTGTCCTTGATAATCTCTGGGCTGAAAGATTTGTAAACTACTACCAAATGTCACTGACCTAGTGGCACTACAATATGTTTCTAGATGGTTGAGTCTGGTTCCCTCCATCATAGACTGGGCTACACTGTGGGTCTTTTCCAACCCCAGTGCAAAAGACCCTTCCTGCTGATCTTCCAAATTGTCTTAGGTGGAGAAATTGTTTCACTAGTCTTTTGTGGGTTCTGCCACTCTAGAATTTGTTTAAATTCATTATTTAAAGGTATTTGGGGTAGTTTGGGGGAAAACTTGGACGAGTCCCTGCATTTACTCTGACATCTTGGTTCCTCTCTTCTTGTTTCTTATCCATAGTCTACTGATTCTCCAAGGTACAGGAAAGGTCCTACTTCATCCAGGAAGTATTCCTTGGTCCATCGCTGAACACTGCATTCTTTGAACATTTATTATTACTCTAGTAAGAATCAAATGGTATAGTCCTTAGTTATCTACTAATTAGATTTAGAACATAGATCAAAAGGGATATTATATGTTAAAAACTTTGTAATTATGAAATCCTATATAAATGTGACGTTTATTGCTAAAGTAGGAGAGACCTTAAAGATCAGAAGAATCTTGAGACCCAGAAAAAGAAAGTGACTTTTTCAATTGACTCCATATATACTAGACTTGTTTTTCCAACCGATAATGCACTAAACTCAATATAAGGTTTTGGGCAATCGTAACCATTAGTGATTATTGAATAAATGAATTCTAAGTTTCTGAAGGGCTGAAACCATGTCTTATCCTTCTGATATAGAGATGGTCACATAGAAGATTCTCAGTGCATAAGTAAGGTTACAGAAATATTTAGAGGTGAAAGGAACATTAGTGCTCATCTAATCCAAGATCATAATTTTATAGATGAGGAGACTGAGATCCTGAGAGGCCAAGAGCCTTGTTCATAGTCATGTGGGCAGTAAGTAACCTGGCTAGGACTAAAACTCAGGCATCTGACTCACTAATCTGGCCCTTTTAGCCTGTTCAGTAAGAAATTTCACTAGGGTCAAAGAAGATAAGAAATAAAAAAGGATTTGTTATAGAGGACAAATTAGTCCAGGAGTATTTACAATGACAGCAACGTGTAGTCATCTGTGGGAGTTTGGTACTGACAGGATTGTTTGAGAAATAAAGACTCAGTCTGAATCCTAATTTGGAGACATTTTGGACACACACACACACACACACACACACACACACAGACATATACACTGATGGAGGCAGATGATAGTATTAAGACTCCTTAATGATCTTAGACATGCTGTTTTCAAAACCAACATTTTTATTTATAGACTGACCAAGCCTAGACCCCACTGAACTTGGGGATTTATAATGAGAGAAGAGGAACACTTATCATTGCCAGTTATTTCTGTTGGCAGTTGTGTATTGGAATGACCCAGAATGGTAAAGATCTCTTAGAAAGATGCCCTCCGGTTTTCTCAGGTTCTTTATTTAGCTTTTGTAAACCTCCAAGGCCATTGAGATTGACTGGTATAGCCCTTTATCCTAGTCTTGAATGTGTGTATTGTAAGGGAAAAAACCCCTCCCTAGTCCTTGGAAAAACCCAACCCTACCATCCAGCTGGGGTGGGAAGTGGTTGTCATAATAATGCTTTGGCATCTGGACAGGGCCTTTCAGCTGTGTCTCTCTGGGCATGGAACTCAGCCAAACCCTCCTTGTTTGGTCAGAATACAGGGAGCTGGACACAATAGCTGCCTTCCAGACTGCTTTGGGAAGTGGGATGTTGGGGAAGGGAGACAGAGGAGAAGTTCCCCCTCCACCACAAGCAAGATTTCTATCCCTAAACCTGCTTATGTGGAAGCAGAGGGGCCCGAGACTCCAACCACAGACAGTAGAGTGTTACTGTAACCAGCCTACTGATTACAAGATTCACCATTGATGAGTTTATCCCCCGAATTGATAGGGGTTTGTTTTTACATATCCACAGCAAAAGAATCATTCATTCATTCATTCATTCATTCAATAAATGTCTATTAAATAGTTACCATCATCCCTTGCACAGTCCAAATGATGCAAAATGCTTTCATGTTCCAATTTCACATACCTATGAAGTGGGAGGTTTAGGCATTCTCATTTTAGCAGTTGACAAAACTGAGGATCATTCAGGTTAGTGGTATCAAACAAAAAACCCCCAGATAAACAGGGCAGCATTTTAATTTATAAAATTGAAATTTACATTATCCATGTTGTATTGTATTTCTATTTGATTTCACACTTCCCAATTACATTTTAAAATTTTTTTCACTTAAGGCAATAGGTTTAAGTGACTTGCCCAAGGTCACACAACTAGGCAATTTTTAAGTATCTGAGGCTGAATTTGAACTCAGGTCCTCCTGACTCCAGGGTCAATACTCTGTCCAATATGACATCTAGCTGTGCCCAATCACATATTAATTTGGTTGGGCAAACCCAGTGAGTCTTGTGGGAGGCTAACTGCTCCCAAGGGAACAAGTTGGGCACTTGTGGTATAGGTGATTTTTCTCTACTTCACACTATGAATAGATAGATAGATAGATCAATAGATCAATAGATCAGGCAGTCTAGGTCTTTTGATTTCCAGATTTGTGCTTAAATAACAGGGAGCAGATTAATAGAATGTAAACTCCTTGGGACGGCTAGTAGTTAGAGTACCAGACTTGAATTCAGGAAGACCTGAGTTCAACTCTAGCCTTAGTCATTTACTAGCTGTGTGACCCTGGGAAAGTCACTTAAACCCTGTTTGATTCACTTTCTCATGAAGAGTCAGGCATTACTGAAAACAATTAGAAAACAATAAGCACCAATAAAAGCTCCTTGAGGGGCAGGAACTATTTTTTGCTTTTCTCTTTATCTCTAGTTCCATGTATGAGGTTGGCATTTAATGAATGCCTGCTTAATTGAACTGATTATGTTAATGTAAAGATGAGTTATGTTAGAGCTAAGGCAGTCCATTGATTGGAGACTTAGGCTAAGAGACAAGAAACTTATTACAAGTTTGGACTCTGTTGTTGACTGATCTTTGAATAAAACTCATTGGATCTTATATTATTAAATGGGAGGACGAAGTTTATAAACTGGCAATCTACATTCAGACCCTGTGTGTCTGAGTCCATAGATTTAACTTTAGGTAAGGGTGAAGGGTTGTCAGAGAAAAAGGCGATAGCTAGTATTATACTTCCATAAAATATTAGCAGTTCGAGCTTGCCCTTTATGTAAAGCAAATCATCATTAACCAAAGTACTGGTTACCACTTTCACTGTTGTTCTTTTGATTCTGCTTCTTTTTAATCTTTTGTTCCTGAGCTCTCACTGATGATTTTCTGATGTGGTTCTAGCTTGATATATGGAATCTACAAGTGTTCTAAGTATCTTCCTTATTATCTCTGCTGAGTTTTAATGAATCTCTCATACTTTGGACTGAGGCTTAGGTTGAATTCTATTAATCATCTTTGAATTGGTACATACCAGTTTCTTCCCCATCCTACCAGAGATCAGAATACTGTACTGAACAGTTTTTGGGTAGGTCCCCACCCCAGACTCTGTTTTACATCTCATGCCCCAAACTCCTCTACTATCTGGTCTCCATGCTGAGGAGGAAGTAATGAAGAATCTTAGAATCAAAGAACTGAAGAGCTGAAAGGTATCCTAGAGATGATCTGAACCAGAGGTGTCAAACTCATAGCCTTGGGAAGGCAAGCTGTTTATAAAAATCTGAAAAGCAAGAACCAGATTAGACTATAATTGGGAGATGTTTAACAAAATAAATGAAAATATAACACAGATGATCTTAATTTATGGTTTTCTAAATCAATATGGCACCTACAAGGATCTTTTTCTATTTTAGTTTGATACCAGACCAGTTCTGAGATTTTTTTTTATATTTAAGGAAAAAGCCCAGAAAGGGGAATTAATTTGCCTCAGGTCAGAGAATCATAGGATTTTAGAGTTGAAAGGACTAAAGTGCATCCAATCCAAATCCCTCATTTTATCAGGAAGCATTAGATGTAGTGTAAAGAATTGCAAGAGAGTTGGAATTCAGATCTGTTTTTGAATCTCAACTTCTTTGAACCTCAGTTTTCACATCTGAAAAATAGAAATAATACTTATCCTATTTGCCTTAATGGGGTTATTTTTGAGGAAAGCATTTTGTAAACCTTGATGCACTATAATAAGTGAAAGTTATTATTTTTTTAAGTGAGGAAAATTAGTTTCCAAGATGGAAGGTAATCGCTCAAGATCACTCAGGTAGAATTCACTTAGGTGGAATTGGCAGATCTAGAATTCTAGATTTACAGTGCAGTCAAGAGACTGTCTTTCATTTGTTTTCTTTGTATTTGCCTCGCTTAGCATATAGAACTGAGGAGACCAGGTTTCCAGACTCCCAGCTCAGGGTTATTTCCATCCATTCCACCATGGAAACTCTTGTGCTTAAAGAATCATACATATCGTGCTTGTAAGTCTATGTTGCCTATGATTTTTCATACCCTGTCAACCTAAACCAGACTCATTTCTAACTAAAGTAGTAAAGGCTGGGATATAAATCCCTGTAATTTAAGCTTTGTCCTTGTTCCTCACCCCCAGTTTTTTATTTCCTTTTAAAAACAAAACTAATCAACTCTATAAAGTCTTTCATTGAACCATTCTTTCTACTAAGTCAAGGAAAGACAAATTTGAAAGCTGGCAAAGAATGTTAGGAAAGTGAAGGGCTCTCAAAAGAGGGCTGCCCCCCACCGTTTGTAATTCATTTGAGGGTCCTGGTTGCTGAATGTGGCTAGCAGGGGTCTAGGACTCTCCAGTGGAAGCATTGTAGAAACTTCTTATATGCCAGTCGCTCAGCATTTTCAGAAAATAGTTTGAAATTTATTTTTTAGGATCCAGGAAGCTCCAGGTGGCCATTGAGGGCTGACCCCCAAGAGCAACTAGGGGCTCATCATGAATTGGGCTCTTTGAGTTCTTTGATTCTGCATTATTTGTTTCAGGTCCAGCCTAAGTTTAAAGAATCTGAGCCCAGACATTCCGATCCCATGTTTCTTTGAGAGTAGTCTTTCTTTGCCTGGCTCTGGTACAAGCAATCCAGCCCCTTCATTGTAAATCTCCAGTGAAAAAGACAAGTCCTCATCTTCCTTCCCAGGCAGAGCTTAAAGATTACAGCATGGAGGACATGAATGAAACTGCTGCTACTGTCAGGGCTCCCATTGCCAGATCTGACCTTCTGTAGCTGCTGGAGTAGCAAGCCAGCAACTGAAGTGCAGTAAGTTAGAGGACACAGTTCCTAGGACTGCCCTGGCTCAGTCACTAGTATGACCTTGGGTGAATCATTTGACTCAGTCCAAGGTTCAGTTTCCTTATGTGTATTTAGAGTTGATTTGGATTAGATTAGATTTGGATTAGTCCTCTCCAGCTACTTATGGCCTTATGGCAATAACTTTTCTAAAGTTCCTTTCAGAAAGATCTGAGGGACCTTAAAGAGAGTTAGGTAGCCTGGGGGATAGACCTGGGCTGAACCGGGAAGACTCAAGTTCAAATTCGGCTTCAGATACTTAATATTTGTTTGAACCTGGGCAATTCACTTATTCTGCCTCAGTTTCCTCACCAATAAAATGGGGATAATGCTGGCATCTATTTCCCAGGATGTTGGGATGATAAGATGTTATATTGGTAAAGCCCATACAATTGTTATTATTTTTATTACTGTTGAATTGTTTTTAGTTGTGTATGATGTTTTCTTGGCAAAGAAAATGGAATGTTTTACAATTTTCTTCTCTAGCTCATTATATACATTAGGAAACTGAGACAAAGAGGGTTAAGTGACTTGCCCAGGAAGGAAATATGTAAAGTTGGATTTGAGTTCAGATCTTTCTGACTTCAGTCCCAGCACTTTATCTATTACACCACTCAGTTGACTATAAGTTTAAGAGTTCCCAAATTTGAGAGTTCTAGAGAGAGAAGGAGATTTCTTGAGGTGGCATGCTTCTTGGAGAAAGAATAAGATAGTCCTCCTTGCATGTTCTTAACACTCCTTTTTGCTTCAAATCCTATGTTGTTTTGATTCCAGATTCCCCAAAGTAGCATCTAGCACTAATAGTCTATGAGAATTAAAGATTTTTTTGAGGGGAAAATTAGTATTTCTATGGGGACTTTTGCTGGAAAAGCTATTGTACATAAAATGAAGTTGGTCTTTGGGCTGAGGTCCCTTTGATCCCATTTCCTATTTTCTACTTTAAAAAAATCAATCTAATCCCTTCCTTTTATGGATGATAAAATGGAAGAAGGGAAGAATGGAGGGAGAGAGAGAGAGAGAGAGAGAGAGAGAGAGAGAGAGAGAGAGAGAGAGAGAGAGAGAGAGAGAGAGAGAGAGATTGATAGAGAGTGAGAAATTGAGAGAGTGAGAGATTGAGAGAGAGAGATTGAGAGAGAGAGAGAGATTGAGAGAGAGATTGAGAGAGATAGATAGATAGAGAGAGAGAGAGAGAGAGAGAGAAATATGTACTTATCCAAGAATACATAGTGAGTGAATCACAGCTAGACCAGAATTCAAATCCAGATTCCTTGCTCAGAATTATTTTTGTACATATACTCCCCTATTTGTTAAAAAGAGGGGGTCTAACTTTGATCAGGTGACTTACTAATGATTCAGACCTGGTCACAGCTGCCTGAACTTCCCGTCCCAATCATTACCTCTGAGCAGACCAATGGAATTTTCTTTCAGAATACAATTTCTTTTCCTCTGAACCTTTCCATTTATACTTCTCTGCCAGAGTTAGAGTCCAGCATAAACCAAATCTATATATTTCTATTTCTCCTTTCCCCCTTTCTTTTGAAGGTGAGTTCTGTTTGCAGATGGATTGGATTGGTTTTCAATTCATATGGGCTTAACATTTTGGACCAATATCATCAAATAGCTGTGAACTTTTGGCTGGCCCTGAAACAGACTTACCCTTAGAACTGAAAGTACACCCCTCATCATGAAATTCCATACTTTGCTGTATAATTATTGAATTGTGTTGCTACTCATCACAACTATTTTAAGTTGTTTACAAGTCCTTGTTGTCATTCTCTATAGCTAACTAAGTGGATAGTGAATAGGGTGTTGGAAGACCTGACTTGAAATCCTACCTTAGTTAACTACTTGTGTGTGACAAGTCAATGAATCTCTCTGCCTCATATTCCTCAAAAGTAAAATGTAGATAACAATAATCAAATGATGCACACAAAACTCTCTGCATATCTAAAGTTGTCACATCAGTATTAGCTTGCAATATTATTTTTGGGTCTCATTTTCTCTTCTGTAAAATAGGTGGGGGAGAATTGAATTAGATGCATGATGCATTTTCATATTATAATAATGAGTTATTCTCTTATCATTATTTAGAAATTTTTTTTCTCACCATGGTGGGAGAGATGAATCAAGAAACCATCCTGGAGGAAGGTCCAAAACATTTTATAAAATAAAAAAATTATAACATTTTATAGAGAAATACTTATTTCTATAATGAAAATAATACATAAACTTTTTTCCTTTTTATTTTAAGTGACACATACACCTTAATACTATATAATGAAATTATCTTTCAAATACCAAGATAATTTACTGACCCATTATTAGAACATGTGCTTTGAGTCCACTTTCCAGTTCTGGGAATGAGCTTGCATTGACCCTTTGAGTCTCTCACTGTTCTTCCTTTCTGAGCAGTTTTGAGATGTGAGCTTGATTCTTTATATGTGGATCAGAGTTAAGAGGACCATATGCAAATATTCGGAAATTTGGATGACTACTTTGACTTAAGAAAGCAGAAAGTTATCATTTTATCCAGTGAATACTATGAGGTTGAAGTCTGGGTATCTGAACAAAAATGTCAGGAGGGACTTTTTTGTTCTGCATTAATTGCAAAATTAAGTAATATTGATCAGGGAGAAGGATTAGCAATACTACCTCTGGGGAGATTCCCTTTGGGAAATACTTGTTTTGAAGTTGCTTAAGTAATATTTATGTCACTATTTTTAAAGATGAAATGGGATTTTATGTTATTCCCAACCCTTTTTGGTCCTGGGGATGCAGAATTTGATTGCTTTTTGCACATGTTATCTCTGAATATGGGGCAAAGACTGAGCATTGATCAAAAAGGATTTGATTATCCTTGTATGTATTTTTCTTCCCTTCTCAGAAGATTGGTTTCTTGGTACGTGTTTGAGTCAGTGTTAACATCAGAAACACATTCCTTTCATGGGCATTAATCAATGGTAAATTAGAATGGAATTGATATATGCATAAGACATGCACATTAATTCCAAATGTGTTTATTGTAATTAGTGCTATTACAACGATTCCAAAGGAATCAGGGAATGATTAGCTACACTTAGTATTTGTTATGGTTTGTTTAAAAAAGTTAAATGTGAAATTAGATGATGGTTGAGTGATGATATTCCAATTTTGTGGTGAACATGCCTTCTCACATTCCCTAGATCTCTGCAAGTTAGTGGGTCTAATAACTCATTTTCTCTTTGTCTCTTACTTCCTTCCTCCTTCTTTCTTTTTTCCTTCCTTCCTTCCTTCCTTCCTTCCTTCCTTCCTTCCTTCCTTCCTTCCTTCCTTCCTTCCTTTTTCTTTCTTTTTTTCTCTCTTTCGCCCCTGTCCTGCTTTCTAATTCCTGCCTTCAAGACCGTCAGATAAGAAAGAAAGGAAAACTAAACCCTAAACTCTTTCTTCATAAGAAAGCATTTCTTTAGTCCCTTCCTTGTGCAACTCATTGTGCTAAACCAATAAATATGACAACTTCTGTTTTTAAAAACATGTGTGTATTTGTATGCACATATATAATATTATATATAATAATTTCTAGATCTTTTATTTCATTCACAAGGAGGAAGTTCTCTCAATTGAAGATTGGCAACATTTATGCAAATTACAAAATTGAGAGTTAAATAATGAAAAATATAGGTGCATAAGAGGAATCAAGGTTTTTTTTTTATTTTTGCAAGGCAATGGGGATAAGTGACTTGCCCAGGCTCACACAACTAAGTATGTATTTAGTGTCTGAGGTCAGGTCTGAACTCAGGTCCTCCTGTTTCCAGGGTCTGTGTTAATCAAAGTGATTACAAAATAAGATTGGATGATATCATCTGATCCCTCCCCCTACCAGAATTTAAGTTGGTTCTTCAAGGATGGACATGATGAAAGCAGGCATAGATGGGGTAGGGATGATGATGGATGTGTACTGTAAAATGTTGTAGGGATACAAGGAATTATTGTTCTATTTCAGTATGTCTAATCCAGGTTGGTGATGTTACAAATATATGATGTCAGTTATGATAGGTTCTGGGCAGAAGAATGTGTGTGCAGGTATAAATAAATAATAGCGTGCATTTTATATAGTACTTTAAGGCTCACACAGTGCTTTATAAATATCTCATTTATCTTCATAATAACTTTGGGAGGTAGGTGCTTTCATTATTCTCATTTTGCAGATGTGGAAACTGAGGCAGACAGTGGTAAAGTGATTTGTCCAGGGTCACAGAGCAAGTAAGAGTCTGAGAATGTATTTGAAATCAGATTTTCCTGACTTCTATCCACTGTACCACCAAATTGCCTTGGAAGGGGTTAAATCTTTAAGCTGTCCTTAAGATCTCAAAACGTGGGAGTGGCAGAGTCTGGAATGGAACCCATATCTCCTGATTTCCTTCTCCATATCGTACTTCATAATATATTGCCTCTAACATCCCCCTCCCTATAACTCCCTGCTTCTGTCACCACTTCAAAGAGTCTTTGTATTTTCCATCTCTGGGTGTCACTTCAGATAGATTGTCCCTGAAGACTACAAGGATATAGAAATTGCACGACATGTAGGTCTCAGTTATCTTTTGTTCTGGAGAAAACTCTTTATCTTCTGAAAGATTTGTTTCCTTCTGATTTGTTCTCTGTGGCTCTGAATCTTTGATGAGAAAACTCAATGACAGGTGTCAATGATATGTTTCCCAAGGAGCCATAGAGAGCTTCATGTGTGGGTTAACAGCTACTTGTGATTATTTTCCTAGTCATTCACATAATAAGCCTATAGATCTGGGTGGCTGTTCATTGGAGCAGAAGACCTTATCACCAGGGTTAAAGTTCAAGCTAGCATTGGGAAACTTGGCTTTGCCGTTTAAATAGACACTGTCACATATTTATTTAATTAGTTCAGCTTGATCTGTTGTTTGTAATAACTTCTTCGGGCCCTCAGGGTCTCATTACTCTTTGGCTGTGATTACTTCACACTCTCCCTCTTTTCCTTATTGAGTTTTTGTGCATCCAGCTGAATCATCTTCTGTGTTTTTCCAGTCTGAAGGGACCACTTTCAATTCATCTCAATAGATATTTGAATGCCTGAGTCTTCAACTCTTTGCTAGGCACTTTGGGTTGACAAAGCAGCTTCCAATTTATTTGGGCAGTTGAGACACATTTTAAATTAACAGAACAAAGTGGTATATATTAAGTGCCACAGAGAAGGAAAGGTTTTGATTTCTTTTTTTTCTGGTTATATGCCTTATTTTAAGAGCTTTTTAATTCTTATAGTTTTATTAATCTTAATTATATGAGTTAATATGAATTATTATTATCGTTGTTCCTAAGTCATTATCCTCTTCAATTTTTCCTTTTAAAAACAACCAGGGACAGTTAGTTGGTACAGTGGATTAGAGCATCAGTCCAGGAGTCAGGAGGACCAGAGTTCAAATCAGGAGGACACAAATATGTCTGGGGAATTATTATTCATAATGAAACACCGTCATGTGAATAAGTTCATTGGATGATTTTCCTGTCTAGCTGAGAACAAAAAACCTGTTTTGATAGATTAAAAAACAGAAGGATAATTTTGAACCTGGGTCATTGCTTGGGGAATTCAAGTTGGGGTGGGAATGAGTGGGGTCTTGAAATCAGTTTGTTGGTGAATGAAAGCCATATGTTCAATTTTCAATGTGAACATTTTCATTCTGGAAATCAGTAAATGTAAGAAATGAGCTTGATTTAGTTGACTAAGTTTAAGAAAGTAATGGAGAAAATGTTAGTAAAGAAGATTAAATTTAAAAGTGTGTCCTCTGTGTATTTCCACCCCTTCTAACCCCACCAGACTTGATTCTTAAACATTTACTAGCATACCACTAGATGGGAAAACTGCAATCCATACTTTAAGAAGAAGCAAGAGACAACTTTAGGGATAACAGGCATAGAGAGGGGATTGTGAGGGCTTCCAAAGATCAATCTTAATTTAATTAGTACAATTTTGCATGAATTTAATTTTTTTCTACTATTCTATATTTTCTAGTAGGGTGGATTAAGGATTCATTTTGTTCTCCCTTCTCAGAAAACTAGCACTTTGGGATAAGGAGTAGCATCTACTATGGCTGTCCATGATGTATGTATTCAGTGATTAAAAAGATAAGTTATATTCAACAACCCTATGTTCCTAAACACGAACTTAATTAATCCCACTGCAATATTTCTGCTTTAGAAATAAAGTATCATAGGAATAGTTTAAGGAATTCCACCCTGGCATTCTTACCACTGGAGTTCTAACCATTTCTACAAACTTAAATAGGGAATTTAAATTAATCTTATGTATATTAGTAATGCCAATAGTTCAGTGTTTGCCTCCAGGTATCTGAATAGCCTTGTAAATAATTTGCCTAATGGATGCTGAGTGTGTGAGAATAGACCATGCTCCTAATTAGTGGAATCTTGGGTCTGAGCTTTTAAAACTTCATTAAATTCCTTCTAGCAATTAGCCACTCAAGTGGAAGTGTATGCACCATCTTATTGACTGATCAGCCTCTAATTAGAGGTAGCACCTGGACAGAATGTGTTTGACATGGATTTGGGACAGCCATGGGAAATTGATTGAAATAAGATTTCATTGACATTTCCCTAAAGAAATAATGCTGGGACATCTTTTAATTTTTAAAATTAGGAATGAGGAATCTATTTGATGACTTTAGTCAGTTCCCTACTTGCAGACAGAGGAAGGCTAAAGGCTGGCTCTTAGCAAAGTTTTATATTTAGATGCATAAAAAGGAAAGGAATCTATGCATAATTGCAGGAGGATTTGACTAGTTCATGTCCATTAAAGGAAGAAAGACCTTACACCTTGTTTACTATACCACAAGATAGTTTTGGCTCAAACTGGGTTCCTAATAAGAAATTAAAGATGTTTGATATTTAAAAACACTTGTGAAGTTCAAATGCAATTTCATTTCTGGATGGCAGGGATAGTTACTCTATGAAAGAATGATTATGTTAGATTAAGGAATGATTAGCATAAGACCAACATTCATTCATGAACATGCTAATTATTCTTTCCTGGGTTCTACCATTCACTAAGGCTTTAACAACAACAACAACTACAATAATAATCTTTTACTCATATACACAGTATTTTACAGAAACCTCTGGGCTTTTATTGCATGCTATTGATTACAGAATTTAGAGTTGTGAGGAACTCAGAAGACTGTCGGACATCTTTTCAAAAATAAGGAAACTAAGCTTCAGAGATTTCCTCAAGACCACACAGCAGAACTGAGATTCCCAGTTCCCTGATGCCAAATCTAACATTCTTTCTATTGTACCATGCTGCCATTCCATTTGATTCCCCTATCAACCCCATACCCCAAAGAGAAAGAAAATGAGTGGCATATAGGAAAAGACCATTATATTTAATTTACAGATAAAAAAACAGAAATTCAGAGAAGTAAAGTGATTTGCTCAAGGTCACATGGTTACTTGCATCTTTTAAAAGTACAAGAGAGAGAGAACTCTACCCTGAGGCCAAATTTCTATGAACTTTTACCATGGGGTGTTCAGCCCTTTAGTATGAAGGCTTGTTCAGTCCTTTTCAGGGCTTCATCGTCTACATTTGATGTTTCCTGTAATCCATCTCTCATTTGTGACTACAAGAAGCTGTAGTTTGCACAGGGACCACATCCTGGTAAAAGTATCTGCTAAATCACTTTGAAGGTAACTGTCAGACCTCTAATCCATTGGTGAATTAGGGAATTTCTATACCAAATATGAGAAGACTTTCCTTAGTGGAAACAGGAGGATGTGAACAATTTGTTCCAAAAACTATGAAGGAGGCTGAAGCAGGTGCTGAAGCAGGAGCATTTACATCTTGATCAGACACTGAAGATGCCAAGATCATCCACTACATCTCAGACCATCTCCAGTCATCTTGTCTTTTGTCTTGCTACTGGACTTGGTGACTGAAAGAAAGAGTGAGCTGATGATTTTGTGGAACTCTACCTCATTTAAACAATCGTGTCATTGATTCTCTTTGAAAAGGAAGGATTGACAACAATCTGAACTCATTCCTCAATGATGAACAAAAAAATCCCCACTGGTCATACTGTCCCTCCCCGCCTCCAATCAGTGAATTTGAACTCCTGAACTCTTATTTCTTCCTCTCTGCACCGTCCTTTATTCCCATTCCCATCTCTCTAATATCCCATTCTAAAGCTGCCTACACTTTCCACTATGCTTTCTGAAATGCCTACTCCACAGGCAACAAAATTATTTTCATCTTAAATTGTTTCCTCCCCCATAGCTTTCACCTACTTGTTTTCATTGAGATCTAGCAGCTTCCCTCATTTCCCTTTTCAGCACTGGTTGAACCTTCATTCATTCTCCTATTCATTGGTAGGGGATTCAAGATACTCTTAGCTCCATATTGCTCTTTCCAGGTTCTTCCTCTACCACCATCACTTAATTATCTTTCTATTTTTGAGGTTCACTCAGTGTATATTTACCATCCCAAGCAATGGTAGCTATTGTCTACAGTCTTTCAGGACATCTCCTTCTTTCCTCATTGAGTTCAGTGTCTAACTCACAGGCTCTCCTTCTCTGCTCTTGCCCTTATAATATGGAATTTCAGAATACTCAATTGTTGCTGCTTCAAACACCTTAATCCCATAATTCTTCATTTCATGTAATATATTCTTCCATTCCACTTCAGCCACACACAAAGATGGTCATACACTTGATCTTGCCACTCACATACACACCACTTCAATGTTCATGAATTCTGAAATTCTGATTACAATCTGTTGTTATTTCACTTCTGCTTGGTGAACTGTTCTTTTTCTATATTATGACCTATAGTCTATTGATCCCTTAGTTCTTTCTCAGGTCATGACCCTTCCATTAGTGATTCTTTCTTCCCTTCCCAATCTTGATCCCTTGGTGGACAAGTTCACCTCCACCTTGTCTACTTCTTTTGAGTCATTGTCTGCTTATTGTTTTGCTGAATTGATCCTGCCAAGTGTTGACCTTGAATTACCCCTACCATCTACTCTTTGCTCCTACTCATGTGTTGCTGACTAAAATGAGAAAATCATGAAACTGTGCTGACTTGGTCCTCAATTGGGCATGCACCAGTGATCCCATTCCATCTCGTTTTCTTCAGTACATTTCCTTTTCTATTTTCCCTGCTCTCTCACTTATTTTTGCTCTGTTCTGTCTACTGACTACTGCCTATAAATTTGCTCATGTTTCCTTCATTCTCAAAAAACCTTCGCTTGATGCCTCCATCCTCTATAGAAGCATGCCATTGCTCTCTTGCCTTTTGTGGTTAAACTGTCTGAGAAGGTAGACTTCAATAGGTGCTTTCATTTCCTTTGCTCTTATTCTTTAGAGTCTGACTTCTGGCCTTGTCATTCAATAAAAACTTCTCCCTTTCCAAAGATAAAATTTTTAAATTGTCAAGCATAATGACCTTTTCTCAATTCCCATCCTTCACTATTCAGTCTTTGACTCTGTTAATTACCATCTTGATATTCTCTTTTTTGCTAGTTTTTTTTTTTTGTGACTTTGCCCAGTCCTGGTTCTCTTCCTACCTATGTCTACTCACATTTGGTGTCCTATAGGTCTCTCTCCTGGGTCGTCTTTTCTTCTTTCTCTATACTATTTGGTTTGGTGATTTCATTATCTCCCATAGATTCAATGATTATCTTTATGCTGATGATTCTCAAATCTATTCATCTAGTTCTAATCTTTCTGATCATCTCCAGGCTCATATCTTCAACTGTTTATTGGATATCTTAAACTCAATGTATCCAAAATTGAATTCACTTTCCTCCATCCTCAATGTCCCTTTATCCTCAAATGCTGTTATTATTAAGGGAACAACCTCCCCCCTGACTTGCAATCTGGGTGTTATTTTCAACTCCTCTCTTTCTTACACTCCCCCTATCCAATCTATTGCTAACACCTGTTGACTTCACTTTTTTAACATCTCTTTAATATGACTCCTCTCCTCTGGCACTGCCACTACCTTGCTGAAGGCCCTCCTCACCCCACAATTGGACTATTGAAATGTCTTGGTGGCTGATCTTCCCACCACAAGTATTCTTCCTACTCCAGTCTATCTTTACCTTAGTTGTTATAGTGATCTTTCTAAACCACAGGTGTCATAATGCTCCTCAAATCTCTCCCCCTCCCTGAAAAACCTCCAGTGGTTCCCTATCAACTCCAGGATCAAATACAAATCTGTTTTGCATTAAAAGCCCTTCATAATCAGGGTCCCTTTTACTTTTCTAGTCTTCTTGGACCTTATATCCTCTTCCACACACACGTACTCTTTTATTCATTTACAGTAGCCTTAAATATTCTTCTTAAACTGTGTACTCTTACGTTCATTGACACTGACCTTGATATTTCATCTCCATTCTCCAGGGTTTTCACTTTTAGACCTTCAGTGTTCTCCGTCTTCATCTCCATCTATGGACTTCCCTGACTTCTTCATGTGCCAGCTAAAATCTTACTTTCTATGGGGAGTATTTCCCAATCTGCCTTACTTCTAATACTTTTCCTCTGTTGACTATTTCTAATTTATTCTATTTATAACTTGTTTGTATATATTTGTTTATACATTGTCTCCCCCCATTAGACTATGAACTTCACTGGAAAAGAGACTGCCTTTTGTCTTTCTTTGTATTTTCAGTATTTCCCCATCCAAGGTATTATATTATAGTTTTACTGGGTCTTCAATCTCCTCTTATTCTTGCAATCCAAAGAGTGGATCATGTTAGAGGTAACAGTGCTGGAATAAGATCCTTCCTTCTGCTTACAGTGGTAAACAGAATTTTGAGTCTAGTCTGCTTACCTCAGTAGATTCTCCAGCTCTGTCTTTTCTTTATATTCTCCTTCCAAACTATAGGGCTTGGCTAGTATTTACACAGCAATTAAAAGTTTTCAAAGCACTTCAGAAATATATCTCATTTGAGTCTTACAATAACCCTGAGTGGTAGGTACTATTATTGTTCTAACCTTACAGCAGAGGAAACTGAATGTGACAAAGATTAATTGACTTAACGAGTGTCATCCAAGTAGGACATGTCTGAGGTTGGACTGTAACTCAGGTTTCACTGATTCTAGACCCAATTCTCTATCCAGTGTTTCTACCTAGCTACCTATGCTATTTGCTCATGCATCATTCCTAGTGAGATTTTCCATGATGAAAACACCAGGATAATTTCTGTCCAAATTCCTTTGTCAATAAAGCTCCACCTTGTGAACCAGTATGTGACTTTAAATTCTCTTAGGTCGGTGTCTAAGTGATTTAAAAGAAAAGGGTACTAGAAAGTGACTTTTTTGCCTACTTTTTGTTTCTCCTTTGTTTATTAGGAATAAATTTTCTTTGAAATTCTTCTCCCAAAGCCCTATGCTTCTATAGGGACAGGAGAAGAGAGATTTGAGACTGCTTTATTGACTCACAGACTGACTTCTATTCTTGTCCAGAAGGTTACAGAAAAAAGAAAAACCTGCTGAAAAGCAAAGGCTAATGTGGGAAGGGATGCAGGAGAATAGTCTCTGGGGTTTGCAGAAAGACAAAGGAGGTAACTAGAGATGAATAAGAATACCCAGGGAGGAAGGCACTCCTCCCATCAGTTTTTACTGATCCCAGGTCTTGAATTGTCCTTCCATCTCAACTCTTTTTCCATTCTTCACCTTAGAGTTCTAGTTCCCTACTCATTACTCACAAGTCTCTACTATTTCTACCTTATGCCAGAGGCAACCAGGTGACTCAGTGAATAGACTACTGGGTCTAGAGGCAGGAAGACCTAAGGTTCATTCCAAACTCAAGCACTTACTAGGTATTTCACTTATGACACACTGGACATGTATCTAGGTAAGTCATTTAACTCTTGTCTATTGCAATTTCCTGAATTGTATAAAAGGATTTTGTGAGGATATATTTGATAAAGCCCTTAGCACAGTATCTAACTCATTGAGGCTTAATGCTTGCATCTTTAATGCTCATTGAATACTTGGTGTCCTTCCTTCCATTCCATTCACTCTATAGGCATTCAGCTCTTATTGTGTTAGACACTGGGGAGAGATTCAAAATTTAACTAAAACCTTCTCTAGGCCCCAGGTCAACTTAGAACTGGGGTACCTCCAACTCTATAAAATAAAATAATAATAATGTTTGTCCTTCATTTTCAAAGAAGGCCATGACAAAGGGAGGTAATTCCATGACAAGTGCATGATTTGGATTTGAGTGAAGGGGTGCTATGCTAAGTCATCAGCCTCACTTTCTCCTATGGAGTCATGTGGGTCCAGTGGCCAGATATGAATTAGGATGACTGGAGATGACCTTGAATGGGCACAATCAGGATTAAGTAACTTGCCCAAGGTCACACAGCTGGCTAGTAAGAGGCAAATATCTGAGGTTGGATTCAAGCTTCTGTCCCCCTAAATCCAAGACCAGTGCTCTATCCACTTCACCACCTAGCAGCCCATTGCAACGTCATTATACACCATTTTGATCTTTCCTTACAAATGGGGAGGTATATTTCAGGTATTTCAGTTTGAAGTTCTGAACGAATTTCCCACAGAAATAATGTAACCTATCAAGGCTGAAGTCTTCCCTACTTTTATGCAATTTTATACTTTTTGGATTTGGGGAATCAAAAATGCTTTTGAGGGCAAGTTTGGGAAATGAGCCATGTTGTATAAGAAAAGTTTCCGTTGGGAAAAAAGTGCATCCAGAGATCCAAATGGCTAACTTATGAATGAACTTTTGGAACAAAGGAGTCTACTTATACTTAAACCTTTTCCTCTTTTTGTTTGAGACTTTCCCTCTATTGATGTGGGGTGGTTGTCTTGTGAACCTTAGAGATAGGGACTGCATTGTCCTCCTATTACTGGCTTCATGATGAGGGCTTATGATATGCTGTTTTTTAATATCAAAGTGGAAAAATTGTGTTCCCATCACTATTCATGGCTTGTAGTGCCCCAGAGAGGATCTGTCTCATGAGATATCACAACATGTCCTGAGGCTTACTGGTAGTAGTTGTATTTCCTGGCCACAGCCCCTTTCCTGATCCCTGATCTCTCCCATCACCCCTACCTCTGCCTCTCTTTCTCTCTCCCTCCTTCTCCTTTCTCTGTTTGTCTCCACATCAAAATTTTTCCTGCTTGCTCTGAGCTCTGGGTCTTCCTAGGGAAATGAAAGTTGATTGCAGAAATAATTCCACTGTGGGACCCTGCTGGGAAAGCAGGGACCTCAGACCTCATGTCTTGGCATCTTGTTTATTATCTTTGATAAAAATTTATTTTCTTCATTAGATGAACCACAGAATCAAACCCTTGTCTAGAAAGCTCATTGACTCTTTTTCTCATTTCTCCCAAGTGTTAAAGTAACCCACGTGGAGGAGGAAAAAAGAACTGAAGAAAAATTACATTAGATTAGATGATGTGCAGAAGTATCCAGGCTAATTTCAGCTGATGATTTTTGGTGAATGCTTTCCAGGGTACCTGTATTTTCTTTTACCTGTGTAGAACAACAGTGTATATGTCTATGTACATGTATGTGTGGTTGGAAGGAAGGGCAGGGAGAATTGTCTTACTTGGAATTTTTTTTTTTACCAGGGATAGGGACACTGGTTATTGTGTAATAATCATTAGGCTCTTTATATACCTGTAATAAATAATTCTCAGCTATTTCCATCCACAGGAGGCCTTTCAGCATCCCCTGTTTGCTAGCCCCTTTTCTGAAATGACCTCCCATATACTTTGTATGTATTGTTAATATTTCTAGTTATTTACATTTTGCCTCCTCCATTAGAATCTAAGCTCCTTGAAAGCAGGAACTATTTCTTTTCCCTTTTCCTGTGCTCTTAGTACTTAGCATAGTCAATCAGTTATCAATCAATTTTTGAGCAAATCCTATGTACCAGACACTGAGGCTACAAAAAAGACAAAAACATGGTTCCTTTCCTCAAGGAGCTTACATTCCAATAGGTCCTGGAAGCTTGGCAAGGACTTGGTAAATGTATGTTGTCCTATTAAATTAGTAATGTTGTTTTAATACTTCTCTGTGATGCCATGGAACAGAATATATAAAGGTCCAGAGAAAATAATGCATTTGATGTATTCAAGGTACAGTGAGACTGGACTGGCTTGAAATAGGGAGCCTGTGTTGGGTTGGAGGGGGAAAAATGTCCATGTTCATCTGTCAACCAGGGAGCTCTGGCTTCCTCTCCTGACTCAGTATGTAATCAAATGTACTGAATTGCCCTTCTTCAGAGTGAGTAGAATGATGGTCTTATGCAGCATTCTCAATTTGTCACAGAGACTAATTGGTGGCTATGACTAGACAAGGCTGCCCTGGGGGGGAAAATCCTTTTTGATTTGCAAAACTGTCCTTGGGATGAGAGTATCAAAATATCACAGAGAAAGGGGATAAAGCCTAATAGATCACTCTATTACACCTCTCAAAGGACCTCTATGGTCCTTTGGCTCATAGAATCACAGTCTAGACCTGTAAAGGAATTCATAGGGAAGAAATTCATAGTCCTGTGCTAGTCAGCCATCCAAGTCTTTCTTCTAAGCTCCAACCTTGTATCATCAGCCATCCTTTGGACTCAAACTGAAAATGTCCAAAACAGAACTCATTGATGAATAAGGAGGATTTATCTAGAAGAGAAGGACTCCCAGTAGATGGAACATCTTTTTTTGCCAGACCAAAAAAAAACCATTCTTTTCTGAATGTCTCCAGAACCTTCAAGGGTACCACTACCTTTCCAGTCACTTGGTTTACAATCTTAGTGTCATCCACATCTATTCTCTTTTGATCATTGCACATACCCAATGAATTGTTAAATTTTGTTATTTATTTCTTCTCAACATCATTTGCATCAATCCTTTTCTTTTCTTATAGAGGCCCTACTCTAGTTCAGACCCTTGTCAGCTCTTTCACAGATAACCTAATAATTTGTCACCCTGCCTCAATCCCCTCTCCAACCCAGTTCCTCTTCCTTAGGCTGCCAAAGTCATTTGCTAAAGCATAACTCTAACTAGCTCACCCTCTGCTAAACTTTATTCTCCACTATTACCTTCTGGATTTATATTTTATATTTTTATATATTTATAACTTGAATGCTTCTTATCTTTCCAGCCTTTTAACATTTTTCTTTATTCCATGTACTCTTTGATTCACCCATGCTTGTCTATTTGCTCTTTTACATGGTGTTTCATCTCCCAATTCCTTGCCTTTGCACAGTATGACTGTCCTCTTAGAGTACTCTCCCTCCTTTAAGACATCCTGGCTTACTGAATTGAAGATTGACTGAAACGCCACCTCTTCATTCTGGGTCACCCACTCCGTAGTGCCTTTTCCACTAAAGTTCCCTTTCCTACTTAGTGTTTTTCTCCTATGTTTGTTTTATATGTCTATTGTTTCCCCTTTAGAAGGTAAGCCCCTTAAACCAGGCACTACTTTTGCTTTTTTATATGTGTGTCTTTACTGCTTTAAATGATGCCTGCCCCAAATTTGCTTGTTGTTTGAGTAATGTGAAACATTAAGCAACAAGAGAAGAGTTAAATTGTATCCTAACTGGAAGAATTCAGCAGAGGGAGATTAATGAGGGAAGGAATACTCATGAAGAGCTTCTTGGTCAAGATGGAACTTCACAGGAAATTTTTAAAGATAGAGTGAGAACCAACAGAGGGTAAAGAGAATATTTCAGGCAAGGGGATTTTCAAGGGGTGGGAAGTAAGAGTAGATATAATGCACCTGTAGAAAGGAGAGGCTGGAGTAGAGGATGCATATGGAGAACCAGTGTGAGATGAGATTTTACAAATAGTATGGAAGTCAACTATAAAAAGTTTTGAAAGCCAAGTAGAAGAACTTGTATTTGATGGGGTTAGCAACAAGTTGGCATGGAACGCATGCTGGTGGATGTTGAGCAAAAATGGAAGGAGATTGGCTCACCAAAACTCCTAGGTCTTCTTTCAGGAGGAAGTTTTTAACATTGGGCCTTTTACCAGACTGTGGGACTGCTTTTTTATCATGACAAATGTTGGCCCTCTTTGCTAGTACACAGGGTACTATGCTGTTTATGGAATTAATCAGACACCTGGACAAAAATCACTAGATATCTGACCTTTGAACATCTCCACCTGCTTTCAGGATATTTGGAGATGGCCCCTGGCTCCTACAGAAGCCAGGAGCTCTCTTTTCTGACACAGAATCGACTGCTGTCCTTGGGGCTAGAACCCATTGCTACCCTGAACATCTGTTGTGGTTAACATGAAGTTTAATGCCCAATCACAGCCCACAAAAGTTTGTGGCTGCTTTCTTCAGATGGACCCAGCAGAGACCACATTTTGCCAAGGGATCTCCTGACCCAAATGGTTTTCCTTCCCCTCATAACTCTGTATATCCCCATTAGAGATGCCAAGGGCAGCAACCCACTTAATTTTATGCAATTAATACCTGACCCTTGGTTTTCTTGGCAAAGAAAAGACATTGGCCTCTTGGTCCTGGCTGGACCTAGGCAGCAATTACTCAGTTATTAAGATTGAGTAATTAGCTCTCATTCCCAGTGCACCTTGAATAGCCAAGACGATCAGATTGTCATTTTGTTTTCAAGGCTCCCAACAGTAATGAAAACTGTTCCCTTTGACATTTCAGGTGTGTTCAAGAATGGTTCTAGACCCCAGTGGGTCGAATTTTCACATTGCTATTTCTGATTGAGATACAAATACTAATTCTTTGTGTGTATGTGTTTGTGTGTGTATGTGTGTGCGCTAAAATACTGATGAACTTTGAAGTTTTATTGTCAGAGGGATAGATTTTTCTCTCTCCTGCTCTTTTCTCAGCTGGATAATTCTTATGCTGGTGGTTTGAAATGCAATTTTGGGGGTATAAACTTTCTTTTCTTCCCCCATCTTCATTTCTATTCTTTCTCTCTTTTGAGTTCTCATCTCTAAAGAGATTTCTTTTCCTCAACTCTGGCATTAAAAGGGCGGTGTTTTCATTTTCTCTTGGCGGAGTCTCCCTGCACAGGTGAGCTTTTGATTCCTCCACTAAGAGTTTTCTCCCTGCCTTGATGCTGATAGTGGTCTGTGAAGTACAAAGGGAGAGCTAAGATGACAGGTTGTCCTTCTCTTTGACTGTAATTTTTTTGGCTGTGGTTTCTCAGCCCATTGCAGGAAAGGTGGGGCTGGGAGGCGGGAGGATGCTCAGCCCCAGAAATAATTGCTTCTCTGAGCAGATTGTTTGGAAGCCTGAATGAGAAGGGATGGATTTGGAATAAATCCCCAGTAACTTGCAGTCTTCAGTTTGGGGACAAAAGGTCTGAGATCTTGGTTCTGAGGTGAAAATGATTCTGCTAACAACTGTGTGCATATCTATTTGGAGATCTAATTAGGCCATCAGTGCATTCGGACCACTCTGAGGTAGTGGTTAGAATATCATTCTAATATAAACCCTTCTAGGAGGCAATGGTTTTTGCCCCAGGCCTGTCCTTGGTTTTCTCTGAACTTCAGTGACAGTGTTACCTTCTGGGTTCTGATCACTTTAGCATAGAATGACTCAGAATTATAGGATTTTAGGACTGTCAGAACTGGGAAACACCTTAGAAATCATTTAGTCCAACTCTTTCTTGTGACAGATAAGGAAACTAAGGCTTAGAATAAGGATTTGACTAGTGTTAGGGCTCACAATTACACATTTACTACTTCAAGGTTTAAGAAGCAATAGAGTATAAGTGGATAGAGGCAGTAGATGTGGTTAGGAATATCTGGTTTCAAATTCTGCCATTGTTCTATTAATGTTACCATGGAAAAGGCATTTAAACACTGAGATATTCAGTTCTTCATCTATTTACATGGGGCTTATGATACCTGTGACATCTAATTCAAAGGGTGGGTGAGGGGTTGGGGTAGTTATTGTGAAGCTCAAATTGGATAGTGTGCACAAAGTCTCTGACAGATGTGATAAACACATCAGTTATTACCACCTGAGGCTTAATTGGTGGAAGTATTCTTCACTCACTCAGACCAGAACACTTTTATGACTTGGTAGACAGTCTTTGAGAGTTATTTTCTGGGCCACCCTGCAGCCATCCTGCCAATGAGCCTCTCCCTAAAGACTGTGCCCACATTTGAAGTCTTTCCAGCTTGAAAAATCCTGCTAATTTCCCATCTGCTGTTATAGATAGTATTAGAAAAATGTGGCATACCTCACCATGGGGCAACTATGTACACCTCATCAGTGGCAAGAGAAGTCATACAGATAAGGGGAAACAATAATCTGTACTATAACTTAGTTGTCACATATCCCATGAGACCTAACGCTTCTTGACTGATCAAGTGACTGGCAATATTTTAACTCTTTTGAAAAGTAAATTTTACTGGTATCTTTTGTTTTTACATCACCCTGATTTCTTCCTATATCTCATCTCCCTCTCAGTGAACCATCCCTTACAACAGAGACTCTCTCTCTCTCTCTCTCTCTCTCTCTCTCTCTCTCTCTCTCTCTCTCTCTCTCTCTCTCTGTACATATATATATATATATATATATATATATATATATATATATATATATATATTTAGGTTTTTGCAAGGCAAATGGGGTTAAGTGGCTTGCCCAAGGCCACACAGCTAGGTAATTATTAAGTGTCTGAGGTCACATTTGAACCCAGGTAATCCTGACTCCAGAGCCGGTGCTTTATCCACTACGCCACCTAGCTGCCCCTAGACTATATTGTTAATAAGAAAAAATAGCTAAATCAGTTTTAAAAAAATCTTTATGCTTGTCAGTTATCTAAACTAGACTGTGAGGTCCTTGAGGATTGGCCTGATGCCTCTGTAGCTTACAGTGAAATGATTAATAATAATAATAATAATAATAATAATAATAATAATAAATTACATTTTTGTCCTTCATTCTTAATTTTTTTCTAATTTTATTTATTTAAGGCAATGCGGTTAAGTGAATTGTCCAAGGTCACACAGCTAGGTAATTGTTAAGTGTCTGAGGGTAGATTTGAACTCAGGTCTGACTCCAGGGCCGATACTCTATCCATTGTACCACCTAGCTGCCCCCTTTGTCCTTCATTCTTAAAGAAGACCATAATATCAGGGAGATGATGACATGACAGGCATATTTAGGTCCAGTGGTCAGATATGAATCAGGATGACTGGAGATTGCATATGAAGCAAGCAGGATTAAGTGACTTGCCCACGGTCATACATAGCTAGTTAGTGTCAAGTATCTGAGCCCAGATTCAAACTCCTGTCCTCCTGACTCCAAGGCCAGTGCTCTATCCACTGCACCACCTAGGAGTACTGAGCAAACAGTAGCTACTCAATCAATACATATTGTCTCATTCTAAGATAAGTTACAATACAAACTCACAAAAGGATGCTTTGCTTTATAAAAGGATTCATTTCAAATGCCTTTACATTGAGAGTTCCTAATGTCAAACTATTTTTAATGAATTGTTAGTTTTTTTCTTAAGTACTTATTTTCATCTTTTTTATCTGTTTATGGTGAAGCATGACTACCTGGGAGAGGATGAATGATTTATTGGAGACTTAGGTGATATAAAAAAGATACAACAAAATTTTATTTTAAAAATTTAAAAACAAATCAATTTGGGGTTCCTACCTGCAGTTAATACAAGATTAATTTTTATATGGGATTAAATTTACAAAGATTTTATTCATCAACAATTATTCAGGAACACAACTATTGCATCAAGTACAGCACACACCTATAATGTATTACCAACCTCTCTTCTTCCATTAGGATAAGTGGAAAGCACGGTGAATTAATTCAGTTTTTCTTCTCCCCTGCCTGTTACCCTCTCCATGCATGGTTGGTGACAGCACATTGTGTAATCAATGGGACTGAGGTAGACTTGACAGTCTCCTTCCATCATCTCCCAGCCCACTTAAGAATGATGGCATCTGGAAGAGTTTAGCTTAACTCAGGAAGCCACTGATGATACTTGTCCCCCCCCCCCCCCATGAATGTGCACTTGATTCATACTTCAGGATTCAGCCCTAGAAAACCCATAGTCCTATGCTGTTTTCTTTCTCTTTTTTGTTTTGTTTATTTTGTTGGGGTAGATTGTGCTGTTTCCCCCATATTAACTATAGACATTTTGAAGTCAGGGGCCTCATCTTGTTCTTAGAAATCAGGGGATCTTGAAATGTTAGAACTAGATGGTACATTAGGGATCATCTAAATCAACTTCTTTATATTTGCAGATAAAAAGACCCATACAGTTTAGTGGTAGAGACCAACTTGGAATCCAAGGCTCTTGATTCCAAATCTTTCTACTATACAAAATCAACTCTCTTTGGTTCTCTGGAGAATGTTCTATCATCTCCATCCCCTCTGTCCTTATGCCCCACCCCCTTAGATTTTTGACACAGTGGGTAACCAATCAATAATGTTGACTGATTGACTAGAGGGCAGTATGGAGCCCATATAATGATTGCTCTTAGCTTTAATAAATGCTATTGAATGAGGATGACCAAGGGTGTATGTGTGTGTGTTTGTGTGTGTGTGTGTGTGTGTGTTTGTGTGTAAAAATATCCCCTTTTTGACAGGGATATTGGAGAGCTCTGTGGGCTGCCAGATGTGATTCTCTCCTCCTTTTGTCTGTTTGGCTTTCCTGCACTAAGCGGTAACTCTTCGAAATGCCAGTAGATGAACTGGCATGGCTGGGAGAGAGATGGGGGACCTCAGCAAAAATGGTGGTTTTACTAAATTCAGAACAAATCAAGTGAAGTTGTTTAAACAAACCAGAGAGAGTGAGATTGAGGTCCAATTGCTGTAATATTCATGAGTGTAGGCAGGGAGAGAGCTGGGCAGTCTGGAGAAAAGACAGGCATTATTAATTCATTAGCTATATCTTCGAAACATTTACATCTTGGGTTCTGGCTTCCTTCAAATCGAGTTGGGAGGTAAGAGGAAGAATTAGATGTGGAGTGGATACCAGTGGCTCTGAACTCTGGTAAGGGTTATTTGGAAGAGAGTCCAGAGCCATCCTTAGGGTACTGTGTACTGGGGCTTTGACCCTGGGCTGCTGAGGAGACTCAAACGGATCCACGACTTGGGAGCAGATGAGTGAGAAGAGTTTGGTTGCCCACTGGTGCTAAAAAGGACAGATATACTCATTTATATGCAGTAAAATAATATCATCATCCTGAAGGAAACTGAGGCAGGATAAGTCTGCTAACGGGTATGGGCTGTCCCTTCTCTTCCCTCCCCCCCTTCTTTTTAGTCTCTAGCTGTGTGTTAGCTTTTGGTGACCTCCTTTTCTCTTTACAGCTGCTATTTCTGTTGCTGTTAACTGGGTTTTTACCTGCATAAAGATGATAAGGATGAGGGAATAATGGGGTGGAGGAGAGAAAATGTCCACATAGTATATGCTGACCTTGGTGTCAAACACTGAAAGGATCTCACTTCCAGCTGCTCCCAGGGAAGGAGAAGGGATCTTCAATAACAATAGTTCTAGTATTTTCAGCATTTTCATTTCTTGCTTCATCTTTGTTCTTGTGATTAGTAAGAGACCTTGCCTCTCATTCTCTGTTTGTTCCATATGTATGAGTTCTTTCTCCTGAACTAAACAAACTGTGCTCTTTTTGAGGCCAGAGACCCTGATGTGTAAACCTCTGCACCTCTCATAATACAAAGCATAGTGATATGTTAAATACACCATAAATTCTTGTGTCACTGCATTTAACCCTTTGAGTATGTCTGTACTGAGACAACATGAAGATGACCCTCCTTGGGAGCATTCATGTGTTGGTTTTCTTGATATTGTAAAGAATAAACTTGAACAAAGCACTTTGCAGACTTTAAAGTGCTACCTAACTACATCATCATCATCATCATCATCATTATTGTTATTATGATAACTGATTATTATAATTGGTATTACTTAGCACCAGATGGCAACACAACTCTTCTCACTTACATACTCCCTGAGTTATGGATAAGCAGATCAGGGTCAAAGTCCCCTAGGGACAGCTCTGAACCCTCTTCCAAATAACGTTTATTAGAATCTGAATCCAGGGTCACTGGTATTCTTTTCACTCCCCCTACTCCAGTCCTACTTCTTCCGCTTACTGCCCAACTCAATTTGAAGGAAGCTGGGGCCCAAGATATAAATGTTTAGAAAGATATGTCTAATGAATTAATACCTAGACTGTAGAGGGATTGAAGTGAGATAGATCCATCTCATTCAACCATCACAACCAATGCTTTTTATTCCTTAGGTCTGGGAAATACACACCTTTGGCAATATTTGTAGTCATACTGTTCCTGGACAACTGTGATTCTAAAGACTCACTCTTTGGTCTTTAAAATTGCAAATAGAAGATAAGATCTAAAGCTCAAAGGGATCTCAAGGACCAAGATTCTAGACAACATCCCATAGATACAGATGAGGAACAGAGACCAGGGGATGTTACTCTCACAGGAGGAATTTGAATTCACTTTCACTGTGGATCCAGAAAGTGGTTTTTTTTGCATTAAATTCTGGTAGTTGCTGTGGGTGGTCGGGTTTTCTATTCTGGTCACAAATTACTCCCCTTAGCTTGACTTTTCCTTCAGTATGCTTATCTTTAAAGTGAGAGAAGGTTTCTACAAGCTCCTTTTAAGATGTTACAATCTATGAACTGTTCTCCCTTTCATCAAGATATTTTCAAGGTCTAATAGAATTTGGCTGCAATATCACAGATTGCCAGCAGTTGCTGCCATCTGATATGATTCATGCACCAGAGGCAAATTAATTTCTTAAAATGTTAGCAGTAGAAGGGACCTTAGAAATCAAATACAATATCCCCATTTCACAGAAAGTAAAACTGAGAAACATTATTTGCCTAGATTATACAATGAGTTATAGAAGTTCTTCATTACTGGGTTTGGGAAAAAGAATGGATAGGTCTTCTACAATTAGAATCAGGTTGCTATTCCAGGACTGAACTATATATAGAGTTATACTTTATCTGCAGTTTTATATATCTATATATCTTTATCTATATATAATGTATATGTATCAAAAATCAGGAGGTGTCTATAGTTGGTCTAATGCTGCATCTGAAATCAGGAAGACCCAGTTTTTGCTTGGGTCACTTAATAACTGTGTGATCTTAGACAAGTCACTTAATTTCTGTCTGTCTTAGTTTCCTCATTTGCAAATGGAATAATAATAACACTTAGCTCCCATATTACTGTGATGATATAGTGCGATAATATTTTTAAAGTTATTTGTAAAAAGAGTGCTATATAAAAATACTAGCTATTATTAGTATTGTTAGTACTCTTAAATTGTAGAGTTTGTTATATAAAGCAGATTAATGCCTTTCTTCTGTTCTTTATGTGAATTATGTGAAATATGAATTTTTGTAAAGTGAATTAATTTCCTTATATTCAATACCTTCATCGTTTCTCTATTTTTTAAAACTCCTTGACCTAGAATTTCCCAATTACATTTTCTAGACTTGTGCTCTGTTTCAGCCATATTAAAATGCTCTTTATATGTCCTCTGTCCCGAGTCCCACACTTATCCATGTCTGCATATTTATTCATGCTGTTCCCTTTCAGATATGGTCTTGTCTTTCTCTCCATCCTCCTGCCTGTTGAATCCCTACTCATCCTTTAAAGCCTATCTTAAATGTTGCTTCTAGGAAGTGTTCCCCAGTCCCCCCAGATGATAATGATTTGCCTCTTTTAGTCTTCACATGGCTCTTTGCTTAGACTTTTCTTTTTGTACTATTTTGTGCTCTTTGGAATAATAATTATTTCCACATCTCATTGGGGACCATGCCTTTTCTGAACTTCCTGTCTCCCTCAATACAGAGTAGGACCTTAATAAATAATTGTCCTATTTAATTGAATCATCTCACACCTTTACTCTGAGTTCCAGTCAAGCAGGCTATATGCCTATCTCCCATTCATTTCTTTCACTATTCTACCTCCAAACCTTTTCTGATGATCATGCTTTTTCATATCATCTATGTCTAGACAATACTCCCTGACCCTATATTGAATTCCTAAGCATTCTTTAAGGTACATCTCAAAGGTCATTCTTTTTACAAAGTTATCTTATAATTCTCAATTCAGTAGTGATCTTTCTAGTTCCTCCCCAGACCTTATATGGTATTTATCTTGTGCCTCTAAAATATACTTAGCAAATATTATTTTATATAATAGTTTTTAGGTGTATGTTATAACCCCCACTAGACTGTAAACTACTTGAGTTGTTTGAGGAGTTGAGTTCAAAAGTCACCTCTAAGCTATATGTGTCACCCTGAGCTGGTCACTTGACTTTTTAGTTCTCTAGAAAACTCACTGAAATGAAAATCTATCAACCTGTATTATTAGAAAATATTTCATCATCTGGTATTACCCTACCCTAGGGAAATTGCAGATCCAGTCCCAATTCTTGTCTACCACAGCTGGCATTTATACAAAATAGGTGTTTAATATTTGCTGAAATTGAAGGGAGTAATGGGTCTCTAAAATACCCGAGGGACAGTTAGGTGGCATGATGGATAGAGCTTCTGGAGTCAGGAAAATTCATCTGAGTTCAGATTTGGCCTCAGATACTTCCTAGCTATGTGATTCTGGGCAAGTCACATAACTCCACTGTTGAACTAGAGAAGAAAATGGCAAACCAATTCAGTATTTTTGCTAAGAAAACACCAAATGGGGGTCACAAAAAGAAGGATATGAATGAAAAATGACTGAGCAACAACAACAAAACATATGAGAGGAAGTTGTTGTTCAATAAGGAAAAACAACCCCCAAACTTTCTGGCTTATCAGAATCATTTCCCCTTTTCCTATGCTTCCTAGTCACCAATTTCAAACCATGCCACTTCTGCTTGGACAGTCATCCCCACCTCTTCCCCATAGGAACTTTGAACTCCACCCCTGGAACCCTTGGACTTGGTGTGGAGTAGTGCAAGCTCATCTTTCTCTACCAGGTCTCTAATTACTGATCTATGAGCTTTTGTTTTATCTTGCCTCAGAACCAGACTTCTGCCTCTTTCCTGGACCACTAGTGTGACTAGTTATTTCTGTTTTCCAACTTCCTTTATGAATTTATGTTGTCTTTCCCCATTTGAATATAAGCTCCTTGAAAGCAAGGTTTGTATTTCTCAATTGTATTTCTACCCCCAGCTTAGCATAGTGACTGATATGTAGTAATCTCTATTTCTATCTGTCTGTCTGTCTGTCTTTCTATCATCTCCTTCTTACTAATAGGACCATCAAGCAAAACTGCTTATAATAAGGTATCAGGATTATTTCTAAATAGGTTGATTTAGCATGCCCCAGAAAAGCAGACTTCTTATCCTTGAATACTTGCTATGTATTTCATGACTATTGAGATGCTGCTGCTGAGAAATCTGTTACCCAAGAGTCAGAAGAGTCAAGGGGAAGATGGTCTTTGCTCCTTCAATAAGAATTTCATGTAAGGAATGTCTTTCTAATTGGAGGCACTCCATCCTCATTAATGGCCCCGACTGACATGATGTGGAGGCACCCATGTGATTTTTGGGCCAATGTGTACAAGTATGTAAAAGGGGAGCAGGAGGAGGTGGAGAAAGGGGACAGATGGTGTGGGGGTTTCTTCCCAGAAACACAAATGGAATCCTGAATAGCCTAATAAAGTAGCTTCATCTTTGGGGATAATCTTTGTAGGAGGCTGGTGGCAAGGTTAATTTCTGCCATTTTGTGGCCTTTTGTTCCATCAGCCTATGCCTCTCACAGTTTATGATTTTCTGTGCCATTTTATTTTTCATCTGGGAGCCAACTGACCTAAGAATAGAGAGGGGTAGTTCACTTATGATTAGATTAGTAAAATGACCAGCTATTCTTGTTGGGAAAACGTGCTGTGGGTTTACATCTCTCAGAAGGTAGGCATCAGATAATAAGGAGGGATTAATTATAAAGCCCTTACCATAGGGCCTGACCAATGGCAATGAATTTTTTTTCAATTCATTCATTCATTCATTCATTCATAGCATTAAAGTGATTGCTAATGGCAGTTATATAATTTTGGTTATATACAGTACACCTCTCTGGTGTATAGCTTCTTCACCTGCAAAATGAAGGAGTTGGATTAAATCAATGTGAGCATCTACAGCTTGAAAATCAGAAAATGCTATAAATCAAGGTTTGATTTATTGTTTTGTTGATTGTCTAAACTTCAAAAACTTATGGAGAAAATGTTAATGATGCTATTAAACTTAAAAGTATATTTTGTGTTCTTTATCCCCTGAGAGCCAGTTTTTAAGCATTTACTATCTTACCACTAGAATTTAGTCCATTTAAGTCCAGAGCAAGGGTTCTAATTTGGAGAACTCTTGGGATAAGAAATTTGAAGACATGAATCTTTTGGAAAGCTGAGTTCTTCAGTTATCTCATCAGTAAATGTAAAAGTTAGTTTAGATGATTTCTTAACTTTATCATTCTACATGGGATTTTAAGGCTAGAATTGGTCTACCTAAGATGGCCTACCCTACTTGTGCTGCCTTGTTAAATAGACTCACATCCTAGAAAGACTTGATGCTATAAGTCACCCTTTTCCAATAACTTCTCACTGTTTCTGGCTTTGGCTTTGCCCTATTACTTGTTGTAAAATTTGATTACAACTCAGAGCTATGACTATTTATATCCCTATTAGCTTCCTATCTGCACTTACCCATCCCAAAGGAATATCTCAGCCTAGATTCACTCTATCCTGAGCCAAAGCTTCTCCTTCCCTCCTTTTGGCTTAGATTCTAGAACTTCAATTCAATACCCTCCAACCCTATGACTACCATTATTACTGTGGTCTCTTTGTCCCTAGTTCTCCACCATTGAATTGCATGTCTTCATGTCACTACTTAAACTTGATGAGCCCTCTCCTGGTCAGAGGAAGATCTTAGTTCACTATTAGGAAGACTGTTCAAGTAGAAACTGATTTAAACTGAGCAGTAAAAAATGAAATAATGATCATGATGGTTGGATGTATAGGCATGGATTTCTTCATGTGCATTTATGTAGATACATTCTCATTAGTTTTCATAAGAATATTTTTAGGGCAGATACATATAGAGAATGCAGGTTCTTAAACTCAATCTAGTCCACTGATTGAAAAAAAAAGCAATCAGCAGTTCATTGCATGTGTCCTACTACCATGGTGGGGGTGGGGGTGCTGGCAGTAGGGATATAAGGGGAAACAGGTCTTGCCTTATTAGAAATTTAAAGTTTAGTTGCAGATACAAGACATGCATAGATGAAACAACTGGGGGATACTTTACTAGCTCTATACAACCAAGTACATGAGGATATGTAAGAATTACACGCTTAGATTCTAGTCATGGTTGTGCTGTAAATGAGTTGGGTGAAATTTCCTTATGATGAGATGGTTGTACTAGATCACATAGGATCATAGATTTTGGAACTGGAAGAGACTTTATATATAATTAAACCCATTTTATTGTTGAGAAAAACTTGGTCCAAAGTCACACATGTGTTAAGGATCAGAGGCAGGATTCTCACCCAATTCTACTGTTCTTCCTGCTCCGAAATTCTATGATTCTGTCAATGCAATTAGGAAATGCTAAATGAAGAAACCACTATAGTGGGGCCAGGCCACTCAGTGAAAGCTCATTTGAGAGGATGAATCTTGAGCAGGGTCTTAAAGTAAATGATGGATCTGGATGGTGGTGAGGAGGAGGAGGTCATTTCTGGGGCCTTTCTAATTGTCATTGTGTGGCAATTTAAGAAGACTGACTCCCTGAGGGGTCATTGGGAATAAACTTAGAGGCTCTCCAGAATGGGCCTCTCGGGGGTAGTGATTTTTTTGTTGCTGGGCAGCACATTTGGGAAAGCTATGTCATAGATCTCTGAGACAGAAGGATCCTGGGAGCATGTTTTCTGGCTAGAGGCCATCTGCCTAGCCAAGGTGATCAGTACTCAGAAGACTGTCTGCTCAAAATGAACATCATCCAGCCTGAAATACCCATTTTTTCTCTCTCATCCTGGAAGATATTCCCCTGCAATCTGCTTCTTGGGAATCTTTGCCAGATGTTTCCACTTCTAGTCTCCTATCCCTATCTCTCTATCCTTGTGTCATGCTACTCCTAAGACTCAACTTCAGTTAAGACAGATCTGGCTCTTCCCTGGTCCAGTTTCTCCCTTTACCACAACTTGCTCCAAAAGAGGATCACAATTTCTACTTTTATTCTTTTCTTAATATACCAAGTACTTACCCCATAACCCTCCCAGGACTGCTCTATTTGCATCTAAATTCTACTATCATTCAAGGCCCAGCTTAGACTCACATCTTCTAGGAAGTTCCCTTCCACATACAATGAAAATAATGATGGATTTGGGGTTTGAAGACTCAGGTTTGATTATCAGCTTTGTTATTTGGCTGCACTTAAACTCTCCAAACCTCATTTTCCCATTTAGAGGAATAAAGTTGGACTTGTTCAATCATTTTTCAGTAATGTCCAACTCTTTGTGATCCCATTTGGGGTTTTATTGGCAAAGATATTGGATTGGTTTGCCCTTTGCTTCTTCTGCTCATTTTATATATAAAGGAACTTATCTATAAGGCAACATAGTTAAGGGACTTACACAGGGTCAAAGTGTTAGTCTGAAACTAAATTTGAACTCGGGTCTTCTTGACTTTAACTTGGCTCTCCATTGTGCCATCTAACTACAATAAATGGGGACTAGATGGTTTCAAAGGTACCTTCAAGTTTCAAAACCAATTTGGTATATTAGCACAATGATTAGAACTTAATTGTTCCCCAGTTGCTCTCCTTACTATAGCTCCCTCTAAGCTTCTTAAACATATAGACCTTGTGTTATACTTTGCTATATCAAAGCACTGACTAACTTTGCTTGACAAAGCTCTCAGGGAATATTTATTTATTTATTTATTTATTCATTCATTTATTTGTTTATTTATTTATTTTTGTTTTTTGTTTTTTGTTTTGCAAGGCAAATGGGGTTAAATGGCTTGCCCAAGGCCACACAGCTAGGTAATTATTAAGTGTCTGAGACTGGATTTGAACCTAGGTACTCCTGACTCCAGGGCCAATGAGGGAATATTTACTGACCCCAGTTATCTTGTGTCTTTTGGCACATAGTTATAGATATGTACAACCAGTCTCAGATACTACATGATTAAATAAAAAGTGTTTTGGGTAAGGAATTATGACACAAATTTAAATTCTAGTACTGATTCTAAATTTCCATGTGACTTTCAACCAGTCTCTTTCCCTCTTGGCCTCAGTTTCCTCACATGTAAAATGAAGCAAATGGGCCAGATAGATAAAGCATTATCAAATATTATGTGTCAGTCAAACACTGTGCTTAGTATTGGGGATTCAGATACAAGCAAACAAAATAGTACCTGATGATCACTATGGATCTATTGTTTAGCATGGTTATAAATTGTAAAGTCTATATCAGATTACTTTCAAGGGAAGGGAATGAAGGAGAAAAATATAAAACTCAAAACCTTGCCAAAAATGACTGATTGAAAGCTACCATTGCATGTGGTTGGAAAAAAAATTAAATATTTTAAAAAGTAGTACCAGACCTCAAGAACTTACATTCGAATGAGGCGAGATTACATATAAATGATATCTAGGAAGCTGAGGTTTATGTAAATGGACTCTGGCCCTGGCAAGATAAGGCAGAAAACTCACCTATCAAAGCCAGGAGGCATAAGAGTGGAATCCAAAGAGAAGGTAGAGAGATGCTGGCCAGAATAGAGATGGCATGACTTGGAGTTGGCTAGAAAGATAGTCTTTAGTGACACTTCCTGGTCAAAAATTTGAAGTATGCATTTGCCCCATCAGTGTTGGCAGAGGAGCTGGTCCCCTAAGCCATCTTCCAGACATTTATGCCAAGATATTCAGCCCAATACCATAAATGTTTAGGTGTCTTTTCTGTGCAAAACATTAAGGACACACACAAAAAATTAAAAAAATATCAGTCCTTATATTCAAGAAAAGTAAATGATGTGTTACTGTCATTCCTCCTAGTTTTATCAAGGAAATATGGCTGGAAGGGACCGACGTCTGGTTCTAGTGCAGCTATGGCCATACCCTGGGGAAAAGGATCGACTCCACCATCCTTACAAGGCACCTGCTGTGTGTTGATTATTTAAGGCTGATACTTCTGGTGGTGGAGCAAACGAGGCGGCAAATGGCTTTTGCGGGTGATTAAATGTCAAAATGAAGCAACAGCTCCAGTGCTGTGGTCATGATTCCCATTACCTGACGAGAAAGAAAGATTTGACCAAACCTGGTGGAAAAGTGGATGTGTTTTTCATGCTTTAAACTTGAGAGTTTGAGTAGGAGCAGCATTCAGAATTTCCAAAGTTTGGAACTATGGTAGGTGAAGGTTCTGGTCTTGGTTTGATTAATTGATAAGCATTTTATTATTACGATCTATGCGACAAGTATAATTAAAGTGCCTTCTATTTATGAAGCGCCTTCTATATGTGAGGTACAACACAGTGTGCTTTAGTGTAGGAACTCCAGATTTTCTTACTCTCAGTTATTCTTTTTTAAACTATAGGACTATGGGCAAGTTATTCCCCTCAACCACAATACCCTCATCTATGACTACTATTACAAAAATGAAGTAGACTCTCCCCTTACATTTTGCTAGGGTCGTATGAACATGCTCTTAACTAGTCATATAGCTGTGGGGAAAATAAAAGCCAACTACCTCCTTTTAGATCTCAGTTTCTTGTAAAGTTAAAGTAGTTTAGCAATATTATTTCTCTAGTCCTTTCCAGCTCTTTGGTTTTCTGAGAACAAGAATATACAGGCTTATTTTATATACCCACCCCGAAGGGCATATTAGATAGAGTGGATGGAATGGTGAACTTGAAGTTAAGAAGATCTGAGTTCAAATTCTAACTCGTAGCTGTGTTGAGTATATCACTTAACCTTTCTCAACTTCATTTTCCTCATCTGTAAAATCGACTGCAAAGTTATGTTGCCAGAATTAAATGAGAAAACATATTGAAACCATTTAAAGATGATAAAGTACTATACAAATGCTAGTTATTGTTGGTGCTGTTGTTACTGACTTTGCTGCAATGGATCTTTTTCTTTTTTGAGTGGAAATTATTTTATCTAGAAACAAAAAAATGGGGTGAAGAACTGGAGAAATGTTAGATCCAGCAAAATACAACCTCTTGGTTTCTTCCTCTATAAAATGAAGGGACTTGATTATGGTGACCTCAAATTCTCTTTCTGTCTCTTAATCTGTGATCCTATCCTATGCCTACTCAAGCTTAAGATGTTTGGGAAATATTATTCAACAGTTATTTACTGATAACTACCATGAATCTACTGATAAGCTGAGCTGTGGAACAAAAAATCATGGGATGCATAACTGCCTTCAAGATGCCTTCTTAATGGATAGCATGACAATAATCTCTGACATTTATATGGTGCTTTAAAGTTTTCAAAGCTCTTTATGTGCCATTTCTTACTGAGTTCACCATGGTTCTTACTAGATTGTGTGGAACAGTGGAAGAAACACTGACTCTGGAGATAGGATTTATGTTCAAATACTTCCTCTAATGACTGCTTAATTGTATAATATTTGACTTCAGCTTCCTTGGGCCTCAGTTTCCTCAGCTGTTAAAAACTAAGTATTTTGGGCTAGATGACTTCTGGGTTCCTTCCCAACTCTGAATTCATAATCTAATATTACCCTCTCTTCCCTCCTCTGCTCCCCTGAAAGCTGAGTCTCAGACAGGTAAGTGACTCATCTATGATCACATATTCAGTAAGGGTCAGAAGTAGAAATTGAATAATAATAGTAATTCCATTTATAGTGCTTACTATGTCTGAGGCACTGTGCTAAGCTCTTCATGATTGTTATCTCATCTGATACACACAACAACTCTGGGAGACAGATGCTATATTTATTCCCATTTTTCAAATGAGGAAACTGAGGCAAACATCAGTAAAGTGACTTTCCCAGGAAAACACAACTAGTAGGCATCTGGGCCTGGATTTGAACTTAAGTCTTTTGGCTCCAGACTTAGTCCTTTATCTACACTGTGCCACCACTGCTTCTGACCAAGAATCTCCATCTTTGTGATTCCAAGTCTAGTGTCTTATTGACTGTGTTGTCTTGAGAAAAAATGGTAAAATGAGTCATCAGGAAGGTCTTCTTAAAATACAGAAAATGGTAAAAAAAATAACCCAATCCAGTATGATTTAGTGTATAGAACTTCAGATGTAGAATTAGAGAAGAACTGTGCTTGAATCTCAGCTCTGTTACTATAGGACTATGGGCAAGTCAGTTCACTCAATAATAATGTTCTCATCTATGAAACTGAGATGTGTTGAGCCAGCTACTACAGAAGTTTATTGTGAGAGTTAAATGAGATAATGTTTGTAGAATATTTTGTAAATTTTAGAGTGCTAAACTTAACAAATTTCATTGATTAGGATGAATATCATTATTTTATTGACAGTAAGAATTCTAAGGGGCAGCTAGGTGGCCATTGAATAGAGTGCAGTGTCTGGAATCAAGAAGACTGCTCTTCCTAAGTTCAAAACTGGCTTCAGGCACTTCCAAGATATGTAATCATGTACAAGTCATTTAATCCTGATTGCCTCAGTTTTTGCATCTGTAAAATAAATTGTGAATGAGAAGAAATGACAAACCATTCTAGTTTCTTTGCTAAGAATACTCTGAATGAGTTGTAACAACTGAACAACAAAGAATTCTAATAATAATGATGATAATATATCCAGGCTGGTGATGCTTAGAGAAAATAGAGACCCCTATGAGAAGAGAAGGGACACAGAGAGGATATTTGGATCATTTCCTAGTCTCTAGAAAGCACCATACTTAGAATGTCCCAGACAGTTTCTTATCCTTTTCCCTCATTTGCTGTAAAGCCTTTATATAAGTGGAATATCATGGTAGGGACATAGAAGGATATATAAAAAAATCAGATCCAAGCTCTGCACTCAAAGAAACTGCAGTCTAGTTAAGAGAACATAATACATATATATATATATATATATATATATATATATATATATATATGTATATATAAAATATTTTAGACTGAAACAGCAACATATAAGTGAGTACATGAGAACATGACTTGTTAAGGTGCTGATGGGTATATATGAGCTATCCAGGTGTATGTGGGTGGCAGTAGTCAGGGAAAACTTCTAGGACATGTAATTTTTTTCCTTTCCTTTATTAAAGCTTCCCAGAGGAAGTGTCTGTAGGACATTTTCCATTTGTTAATTTTGTTACTTAATAAACCTCCAATGTCACCTGAAATACCCCAGATTGAGCAACATCAGATACTCATCAGTGGGAGCAGGCATAAAAATGACTTGAATACATCTCCTGGACCTTCCCCCTGGAAATAAAGTAGCCCCTCACTGCTAACTGATGGTTTAAAGTTTTTCCCCCCCTCCGAGCTACACGTAACTTGTTTTAAATGTAGTTAAGAGACATTGGACAAATAATCATATCAAAGATGGCTTCCAGAGATGGGTTCCCCATTTCCTCTCTTACTGTTGGCTTGCTTTCTTTAAAGACACAACCCAGTATAAACATTCTGCAGCTGCATTTGAGGACACCCTGGGACTTTACAGTGTGATGCTGATTCACATATCAGCCAGTTCTCCACAGTAACAGTGAATGGTTGGCAAAATACTGATAAATCTGTGATTCAGGGCTCTGAGAAATTTTTCTCATGAGCTTTCATTGGACGGTATTAGCTTCCTTCCTCCTCTTTATTTTTATTTTTTTAAATTTTTGGTTTATTCAACAGTAGGAAAAAAAATCCCCTACAAAGTCTTCCCTTCTGTCTCAGATCACATTAAAGAGAACTGTATTTAATAAGAGGTCCTTCCTTGCACACTGATAGATAACTGGGATGGAGTCTGTGAGGGTGCAAATGTTCTTGGTTAGCAAAGTTTTTGGGAGACCTAAAGTGAGAAAGAGTCCTCTAGATCCTGATGCAACTGGGCAGAAAGAGTAGGAATGACCCAAATTTTAACAATCTTAGATCTGGAAGGGACCTGAAGAGTAAATTTTTACAATTTTCTCATTTTCTTGAGGAGGAGTTGAGAGAGGAGAAGCAATAAGCAAATCCATGATGATGCTAGGATTAGAACCCATGGCTCTTGGAGAGACAATAATATAATATAGTAAATAGAGTATGGAATCGGGAGTTAAAAATGTCTGGGTTTGAATTTTGCCTTAGACACTTAACTAGCTGTGTGATTCAGGGCTGTGTGATCTCTATGTGTTTTAGGTTCCCCATCTATTAAATGGAGAGGCTAGATTCAAAATAAAACTTCTAGCTCTAAGTTCCTTCTAGCTTTAGAAATAAAAGCCCATGTGTTATTATCATTATTATTGACAGCTGAGTGGATCAGTGGATAGACTACAGGCTTAGAGTCAGGAAAACCCATGTTCCTGGGTTCATATATGGCACCAGACACTTACTAACTGTGTGACCCTGGGCAAGTCACTTAACCATGCTAACCATCTCTAATATCCTTGTCAAGAAAACCCCAAATGGGGTCCCAAGGAGTTGGACATGACAAACAACTGAACAACAACATGAGCACTTCCAGTCTATGACCCTTTCTATTTAACAGTAAGTTGATTTAAAACAATATGGAATAAAAAATAGAACAAAGGACAGGAACCTTGTCCAATCTGTCATTTTTCCCACCTTTGAGAATAAATGACTATTTTTTTAGGCCTCTGTTTTTTCCTCCTTTTCTTTCTTAACTTAGAATGACATGATTAGATGAGATTGTGTGGCTTTGGTATAAGAAGAAAGTTACTTAATAGTTAATGCAACAATTTGTCATCATTATTAATATTTGTGAGCTACTTTTCAGTTGTGGAAAAGAAAACAGTCAATAAACATCTATGAAGCACCTACTACAAGCAGTGTGCTAAGGATGGGAAAAACAAGAGATAGTTTCCCCATTCTCTTAGGGATCCTAGTTGATTGTGTGGGGCTTGTGGTAAGAGCAGAATGTAAAGGTACTAACCTAGCACTGTTTAGCTGATCAAAGGAATTTTGGGTCCTGCCTTCAGAGAGTTTACAATCTCATAAGAATGACCTATGAAAAATTCCAATAGAATATATGCAAGGAAGATGTATGGGTGAGTATAAATTAGTATATCTTTGATAAATGATCTATTCTAGAGGGCATTTGAAGGGATGAATGCTCAGATTAGTTAACCTGGGAAATTTTTATTGGAGTCAATTTGCTAACCCCCTAAGCTACCCTACCATTAGCACTCAGGAATCCTGAAACCAAGAAATATCTTGTTAGCTATTATTTTATTTATTTATTTTAACTCTTAGAATTTGTTATAATGGGAAGGATTGTAGAGATCATTAAATCCTGAGCTTTTCTACTCATTAGCTTAGGAAAGTCACTTCTCCAGGTGTCTCAGTTTCCTTTTTTTGTAAAGTGATTATGATATTATCTGATGTTTCAGGGTGATTTCAAATCACCAATGAGATGATATATGAACATTAAAAAAAGTAAATAATGATGGTTAACATTTATCTAGGGTTGTAAAGTACACAAAGAACATTACAGATGTTATTATCTGGTTTAATTTATAGATGAGCAAATTGAGTTTGAGAGAGGTTTGAGTGACTTGTCTGAAGTTGTTCAATTAGTAAGGAGGAAAGCTAAAAATGAGGTCTCTTCTCCTGACTTCTTACTTAATGCATTGGGTTGCTCCTCTTAAAGATGTGGTTATTCAGCCTGGGCTGAAAATCTGGTCTTTGTATTGGACTTATTGACCTCTGTTCCTGTCTGGCCCTGTGTATGATATCATAGTAGTCTATGTTAGGGAAAAGGTGTTGTTTCTATATTTGTTCTGGGTTTATCTCTTAAAGATTAAAATCAGAATCAGAGGTCCTGGTCATCCTCTTTGTCTCTGATTAGAGAGGATGATAATTAATGACCCTGCTAGACCTGTCTTAATGCTCAAAATCTCTCCTTTCTCTCCCTCTCCCTCTCCCTCTCTCCCTCTCCCTGTCCCTCTCTCTCCCCTCCCCCCAGACTATCTCTCTCTCTCTCTCTCTCTCTCTCTCTCTCTCTCTTTCTTCATCCCCCCCCCCAGGCTGATAGAGAGAAGTGTAATTGCTGAATCACGTTGTTATTAGAAGTATGAATTATTTAAGGAGACATGTGCATCATTAAGGTGTCATTCATCAGAGGGAGGTTTGACGGGTATATTAACCTTATTCACATTGCTATTTTGCTTGTGGGAAGGAGGGAGGGGAAAGAGATGGGGGAATTGGCTGAGTTGGTAGAAGAGTAGAAAGGCATCCTGAGAAAGGAGGCAGATAAAAAAAGCAGAGCGTAATTTGATAGCAACATATTTTTAGGCTCAGAGTCGCTGACTGTGAATTGGAAAAGCAGGCGGAGGAGCACGTCAGAATTTCAGAGGCGTCTGTGAGCATATGTACCAATATTTTCATTATAATAATAAATGTTCTCGAGTGGTGTGACTTCTGGCGGTCACCCTGAGATGAGAAAAGAAAGGGGAAAGAGAAGTAGAAAGGGAAGAGAATAATGAATCTTAAGCTCTTTTCCTTCACCAATCTCTCTGCCTCTCTCCCTCATCCCCTTCCTCTGTGAGGAAGCTGACATGATTCTTAATGGAGTATTTATGTATATTGTCCATCTTTACATCTATCCATTCTTTTCCCTACCCCCAATCTCTCCCAACTCCCTAATTTCTGAATGGATCATTTGGATGGCTTAGAATACTACACTACTCCATCTTTGGCTCCAGAGTGGAGGCAATTCTGATGTCAAAGGTGAATCATTTTGAAACCTTAGGAACTGAGATTGGGAAAATGGTGGTGGGATGGGGTGAATAATTTTATGTGACTTTTTACTGGAATGTGATAAAAATCATGTGCCTATAAAGGGAGATTGAGACTAGTCCTAGAAGCACCTGCATCTCAATTGACCAAGTGCTTGTCCAGCAGGGCAGTAGGTGCATATGGGGGTAATTGTCCTCAATGAACTCTTGGGGAAGAAAACGAACAAACGTAATATTGAGAAAAACTACAAATCAAAAAGAGCACTGACATGGAATTCAAGATGCCTGAGCTCTAATACTGGCTGTGCCCCCCCCACCTCTATTTCTTCCAGTTAAATTAGAGAGATAGTTTAGAGAAGTTTTAAAATCCTTTCTTGTTCTGGCATGCTATAATTCTATGAATATAAAAAAAGTGCTTAAATGTATGCTACAGACCACAAGTGGATTAGGGAAGGGAGAAGCAGTTGTACTCCAGAATAATAGCAATTGGAACTTGTATTTCTGGGGCTATTACTACTTTCTGAAGTACTTTATCATCTATTGTGATTTTGGCATTTTCCATCAATCCTATGAAGGTGGTATTTCAGGTATTATCATCCACCTATACTGAAGAAGTTGAGGAACATTCTTCTTGGGGGATAGGTCTTGCATCATTGCTTTTGTGTTGTGCTGACATTGACTCCTGAAGGGGGAAAGATCAACACCAACACCAAAACCAAAACTATGACAACCAGCAGTAGAAAAAGACCTTATGGATTTGAGAGGTCCCAAATAGATTTGGGTAAAGCATAGACATTGATGGCTTGACATCCTGATTTGTTTTTGGTTCTATGTAGTTAGACATATACATACATTTATGCATATAAGCTATGAACCAAAAGTTTTAGTGCAGTTTGAGTTTTATTAATACATTTTAGTTATATGTATATATATGTGTGTGTGTGTGCATGCAAATAATTAATAGTGACTTGAATGAAAGCATTAGAGGGTATATTATTCATATATGCATATGATACATTAATATTGATATTATATGATTTCCCAAAAGTAAGATGTTTCATCAAATAAGATGAAACTTAATAGGGACAAAAAGTCAACTTCACAAATATGAGATATGGGGAAGATCCCTTGAAACATAATCTGGAAATACTAATGGACCATGAACTCAATCTGAGTCAGTAGTGTATAGTAACTTGGTAGTCAAAAAGACAAAACTCCTTTTGGCCACATCTCATCCAGATTGTGGCTGTCAAAGTGTCTAGTGTGAGAGAGGTCATATTCTCTAGTCAGACTCCATCTGGAAGACTGTGATCAGTTCTGAGTATCATATTTTTGGATGAACTTTTACAAACTGGAGAGCATCTGGGGGAGCATCTTTGATCCCAAAATAGTTCATACCCAAGACCTTTTTGGTACAGAAAAGAGAAAACTTTTTTTTTTGGTGTGAGGGGATCATGAGAGTTATCTTTAAGCATTCAAATGATTATTTCACATATGAAGTATTAGACGTGTGATGAGACTAGAAAGAACTTGGAGCAGTGGATAAAAGTTATAGAAAGGTAAGTTTAGGTCTAAGGTAAGGAAAAATTAAAAAAAAATTCTAATGATTAGAAATAGATGAAAATGTAATATATCTGTCTCAGGAGGTAGTATGTTCTGACTCTTGGGAATTCTTTGAGATAGAAGTGTCAAATGCATGGTCAGCAGCATTTCTCAGTGCATCCTGAAGCAGATTAAAATTTAATTGTGAAATATTTAACAAAATAAATAAAATGCATTTAAACATAGGTAATACTACAAATATGTGGTTTTCTAAGTCACTATGCAACCCATGGTGTTCTTTATGTAAAAGTACTGGCCCCCATTTCCATGTGAGTTTGACAACACTGCTTTCAGAAAATAATTTATGCAATATGTAGTAGAGAACATTTCTGTTTAATTGCTTATTAGAGTAGGTGAATTCTTAGGTCCCTTCCAAATTTGAGATGCTATGATTTGGGAACTATAGTACCAAATAAAAGCCATCTAACAACAAAATATAGACTAGTGCCCCTTGCCAATCTACAAAATGTTTTTCGTGGAGTCATTTTTTAAATTATGTCTCATTCTTCATGGCCCCATTTGGGATTTTCTTGTATTTTGTTTTTGGTTTTTTGCAAGACAATGGGCTTAAGTGCCTTGTCCAAAGTCTCACAGCTAGGTAATTATTGTGTCTAAGTCTGGATTTGAACTCAGGTCCTCCTGACTCCAGGGCTGGTGCTCTATTCAGTATGTATCTAGCTGCCCCTATTTGGGATTTTCTTGGCAAAGATCCTGGAGTTGTTTGCCATTTCCTTCTTCAGCTCAATTTTTCAGATGAGGAAACTGAGGCAAACAGCATTAGTGACTTGTCTAGGATCACAGAGCTAGTAAATATGTGAGACCATATTTGAATTCAGAAAGATGTGATATTAGAACTGGAAAGAATCTTACAAATCATCTCATCCCACCATTTCATTTGTCAGACAATGAGACTGAGTCTGACTTGGCAAATGACTTATTCAAGATCACATGATTCATTTAATATCAGACCTGGACTAGAACCTATGACTGACTACTCCAGATTTAATGCTATTCCTATAATACTACTCCATCTCTGGAAATCTGCCTGGTGGACAGCTCTTATTGTTGCTTTTCCTTCCTTTCTCAAAGAGGACCATGACTTCAGTGAGTTGTTTGCAAAACATGTAAATGAATAGGATTTAAGGGAAGCAGGGCTGTGTAAAATCATCAGCCTCACTTTTTCCTTCAGAGCCATCTGGATCCAGTGGCCAGATATAGATCGGGACAGCTGGAGATAGACCTGGATGTAATGGGTGACTTTGGCCTTCCCCCAGTCTGGTTGAAGGTCTCTGGTGTTGACTTTTCACCTTTTCATAGCACATTTGCCACTTAGCTTCACTGTTTCTCTGTCTGTAAAGAAAAGGGTGCAAGGTCAAATTAATAGGGATCTTCCTAGGACCTGGTGACCACTGACTGTTGCTTTTTGCTTTTAAATATCTTTTGCAGAAATGTGTACTTACATGTATATGTACTGTGTGTAAGAGAAGGGAAGAAAGAGAGGGAGAGGGAGAGAGGAGAAAGGAGAGAGGAGAGAGGAGAGAGAGAGAGAAACTTCCTTCAACTCTTTTTACTACTGCATTTGCTTTCTCTTTTTGCATGGATCATTGTAATACCAGCACCAAGACAGCTTTATTATTTTTAAACCTACCTTATGATATTTCCTCTGACTGACAGTCATTGTCATATTTCTCTTTGATACTCTACTGAGCCTAGAGATGTTGACTTGGCTTAAGGATATGCTGTCTTGTCACCCACCAGAGCTCACTCACAATGTAACTCTTGCAATGCCTTTTCCAGTGGCCTGTCTTCATCCATTGACCCCAAGGTGCTTGAAAATTGGATGAGGAAAGAATCTGGTGTCTGGGGCTAGTGGATGCAAATCATCAATCTGGGGGCAGCTTCCTGGGTAGATAAAGTTATCTAGTCTAACCTCAGAAAAAATTAAAGTCCAGAGGAACAGGGGCAAAAAGTCATACAGGGAGTAAGTAGCAAAGCAGGAATTTGAATTTAAGTTTTCTGATCCGAAGGCCAGAGTTGTTCTGCCAGACTTCTGTCTCCTAGAGGTGAACATCTCTGTGAAGCCTGCCTTTGGAAAGCTAGGAAGTTGTGGTTGCTCTTTTTATGAAATGTGACTAATTTCTCTAATCAAAACAGAGAAACATGGAATTATAGCATTTGATGAAGTTCAAGAGATTTAGTTCCTCATCTACCTCACCCCCGGTAGGTGATCCTCTAGCCTCTATTTTAACACCTATGGTAATTGAGAGCTCCACTATCTTTCAAGGGAATCCATCTTAATGCTTGGCAGTTCTAATTATTTGAAAAATCTCTTTACTGTTCATTTCTATGCTGATGACTCCCAGACCCACGTCTGGCCCTAGGTTCTCCTGACCTCCCTAGATTGTTTTACACTAGATTGTCAGCTACTTGAACACAGACACTGTCTTTTGTCTCTTCCCCCAGCAGTTCCTGATAAATAGGAGACACTTAATAATTGTTTCTTGATTGACTGCACCTAAAATTGCCTATTTTATATTCCTAGTTGGATGTTATATAAGCATTGGAAGTTTAACATCTCCAAAACATAACTTGTTATCGTTTTTTTTTTTTTTTTTTTAGATTTTTCAAGGCAATGGGGTTAAGTGGCTTGCCCAAGGCCACAGGGCTAGGTAATTATTAAGTGTCTGAGGACGGATTTGAACCCAGGTACTCCTGACTCCAAGGGCAGTGCTCTATTCACTGTGCCACCTAGCTGCCCCTATAACTCATTATCTTCACGTAATTCCCCCCCCCAATAAATTAGGCCATCCTTTTCATTTCCCTTTTTCTTTTGAGATCACTATTATATTTCCAGGAATGCATATTTGTAACCTCTTTGTTATCTTTGATTTTTTACCCATGGCCACTCTACATTTCCAACCTATTGACAAATCTTTTTTCCACTTCTTCGGCATCTCTTGACATGCCTCTACATTCTCTTACAGGCATCCATCCAAATTCAGGCATTTAGAATCTATCTCCTACCAGGTCTACCTCCCTAAAGTTTTCCTCACTCAAATTCATCCTCTATGTAGTTGCCAAAGGGATTTTCCAAAAGTATAGGTCTTATTTGGTAAACTCCAGTGGACCTCCCTCATTGTTTCTAGGATCAAATAGAAACTCTTCCACGTGACACTGGAAGTCCATCCCAACCTGATCTTATCTTGTCTTTCTAGACTTATTACATACTTTTACACACTCCCATCCAATCACCTAGCTGTTTTTCTTTTCCTTGAATATGATACTCCTTGTCTTTTCTTCTTACCTTATTTTATCCCCATGCATGGAATGCATTCTTTTCTCTTTTCTCCCTTTTAGAATTCTTTTTTTTGTGTCTTAGTGCATGTTGTCTTCCCCAGCTAGACCACATGGGCCTCAAGGACAGGGACTGTTTCACTTTTATCTTCATATCTTCAGAACCTAGGACATAGTTCTTTTATAAATCCTTGTTGATTGGTTGTGTAGGGGAAGGCAATTTAGGGAGTGAGAGTCAGAAAACCTGAGTTTTAGTTGTAGTTGAGCCTATGCAACTCATTAGCTGATCTCAGGGAAGTTATTTCATCTCTCTGGGTCTTGGTTTCCTTCACTGTTAAATAATGTTATTGGAACTAAACAATGAATAAGATCTCTTCCAGGTCTTCTAAGCTGCTCAGTTGTTTTTCAATTCATGTTGAGTTTTCATGACCCCATTTAGGGTTTTCTTCACAAAGATACTGGAGGTTTGCTGTTTCCTTTTCCTACTCATTTTACACATGAAGAAATGGAGGCAAATGGAGGCAAACAATATTAAATGATTTGTCCATATTCACACAGCTAGTATCTGAGTTTTTCTTTCTTCAGGCTCAGCACTCTATTCACTGTTCCTCCTAGCTGCCCCCTTCTCCCCATACAGTCTATGGTTCTATAAAATATGTCTTTCTGTTACTTCTACTAAGGTAGTCCTAATTTTCATCTTCTGGAGCCACATAGATATGGTCCACACCACTATCTATTTGACAAACCTTCATAAAACCCTGTATCATTTGAGAAACTCAAACAAAAGCCTGAATACTTTGCTGAGGGTATTGTAAACATGAATGCTAGCTTTGGTCCAGTCCCAGGCAAAGCTATTAAGTAGTGGAAGTTTATCTTGGGGGCCTTTCTCTTCCTTTTTGTGGGATTCAGCTTTTAGCTCCACACCAATGTCCAAATCCTCTTCCTTGTTTTTGTGGTCTGGTTTTCCCTCCACAACAATGTCCAAATACAACTATCTTGCCTATGTTTCTTTCAAATAGGACTCCTGACTTGGACAATTGAATGGGTAGATAGCATGGTATGGAATCATCTGTTATTGGTTGTATGCAGTAGAGGTCAATGATGTAATACAATCTCTGCAGAAACTATTTTGGAATACAGAGTAATTGAATCAAATAAATTTCCCCTCCAAGCATAATGGCTGTTCTACCCCAGTTTCTTGGGAATCTCCATTTCATAGGCAGTGATGGAAGACCCTATTCTCCTTGACTCAACCCTCAATCAAAGTACACATAACCAGTAAATGACCTTACTTCCTTCTTTCCCTTTTTAGAACTTTACAGTTTCTCACTGATGTAGGCAGCTCATTTCCCGAGCTTGTAGATCAAATTTTATTTATCTTGCACCTAGGACTTATATTGCATGTCTGTGTGCATAGATGTGATTGACAGATCTTGTTAAAATTTTGCCTGCTCTGTTGCTAGTCCCAGAGATATTGACTTAGCTGAAGAAATGTATTCACTGTCGAAAGTAAGACTACTCCCAGTACTGGTATTCTTACTATCCCAAATTTATCTATTTCCATAAAAACCAATCAAGGAAGGCCATTCTCATAATTGCAACCCCCTGCTGTCCCCTTCAGTTTCATTTCAGTATGAGCAGCTAGAGACTGGTCCAGCAACATTGATTTTAGGGGGAAACTGAGGAAGTAGTGATAAGGTTTCTTCAGTTCCATTAAACAAGGATTCTATTCCATGTCTAATCCTCTCCAAGCTACTATGTTGAGACACGAGAAGAAATGCTCTAGTTGGCAAAATGAGGCTCCCTTGAAGTATCAAGGATTACTTTATTAACTTATGTTGGGGACAGATGATAAAACTACAAGAAATAAGAGAAATGGGAAATCATCGTGGGATAAGGGAGTACAGACCTTTTGACATGAAGTGACATATCCAATGTCATGTATTAATAATGATATTGATTATGATAGCTGTAAGATTTGCAAAATGCTTAACTTTTATTATCTAACAATTATGGAAGATGAGTACTTTTCTTAACCTTATTTTATTGGGTTTATCTTTTGTTTATTTTTTGTTCTCTTTTTGCTGTCTATTTTTTGCATTTGTTAACTTTCCCCAATTGAAAAAATTAAAAAATGAAAAACTTTTAAAAATTAAAAACAGAACAAATATGCATACTCAGCAAAACACATTTCCACAATGATCATGCTCAAACTGAATATATCAATATGATGATTAGATGATGAAATGACACTGAGGTTTGGAAAAATTAAATGGTTCACTTATGATTATGTAGGCAATAAAAGAGGCAGAATTTGAACCTAGACCTTCTTGACTCCAAGTCTATTCATTTTCCCAAAGTTAATGCCAGAGTCAGGAATAGAAAAGTCTCCTTATTCCTAATCTAATAATCTTCCTCAACTATACAATGATTATAATGTGGTTGTATATTTTTATATGTAACTATAAAATGGTTATAATTATCTACAGGAATTATCTACATCCTATGATAGGGGAAAGAATTCCATAGTCAGAGCTTTGAAAAGGAATATTTTTTCCCCATTACTGGTTTCTTTTCATTCCTGCTCTCTCCTCTTTAAAACCTATATAGGCTAATAGTACAGCACCCGTATGCCCCTAGAAGTTATAGTATGGGGAAAAAGAGCACATAAAAAATTATGATCTTAAGCAGGTAATGAGATCAGACTATGAAGATGCCATTTCTGGGCTTGTTCTTGCCTTGCTCCCAATTACGAATTTATATGGTCCCATTTTCTACTTTCATTACAACCTTGGTCAACATCTCTAGCCAGGGTATCTATCTCATTCCAATGTTCTGGCCTACCTCCTTTCTGAGTCATTTGAGAAATTCTGATTTTTATTCTTTCTACCCTTAGATAATCTCCTTTGCTTCCTGCCCTCCTCATTCAGAACAAGAAACTTTTTTGGAGTAGGGGTATTTGTATATGTATGTGTATATCCTTTTCACTCTCACTGAAACTTCTACATTTAGACTCTTATCTTTTATGGTTAAGGCTATTACAATAAACTCCTCATTCAAGCCACATACTGTCTGCTGCCTGTTTTTGTATGGTTCCTATATAAGAAAGGTTTTTACATTTTAAAATAAAGTTTTATTGAAAATATTAAGATTGGGACGGCTAGGTGGCGTAGGGGATAGATCACCGGCCCTGGAGTCAGGAGTACCTGACTTCAAATCCCGCCTCAGACACTTAATAATTACCTAGTTGTGTGGCCTTGGGCAAGCCACTTAACCCCATTGCCTTGTGGAAAAAAAAAGAAAATATAAGATTAAGTTTTATTGTAAATGTAAACACTATGATTAGATAACAGTTTGGATGGCTAGATTTGGTCTTTCACTCTATTTGCCTACTCCTATATTATTCACCCTGTCCCAACTCTCTCTGATCAGTCATCTAATCCAGGGCCACCCTGCTTTTGCCTCAATCCTTGTCTGATGTCTAGAATGGAGAAATGGAGTGGATATATAGCAATGGGTCAGGGAAGAGAGATAATGAAGAAAAGGAAAACTTTTTTAAAGAAAAAAATCATTTCTGAAAGGTTTTCATTTTTGGCAAGTTGAGCAAATTGTGGTTTGAATGTGACTAACCTTAGCTATGTAGAAATGAAAATTATCTACAGCAACTGGTGCCCCACCGTGGGATTTATTATTGCTAATGAGAAGTAAGAACCAGAACCTGTCAGGTGAGTTATAGTTTTACCTTCATTTATGCAGATAAATTGAGAACATTATAATCCATATTAATTGCATTTATACTACAGCAATTTGTTATGTTCTCTCTCTTAAAGGCACTGACTTCCCCCATAATGACATCATTGTCTTCAACTAACCATGTCTCTATCCTTTTCTCCTGATTTCCTATAATGCTTTAATTGGGGCCTGCTGGCTTAGTGATGCATTGATATCTTCAAAAACATTTTCCTGTTCCCCAGTGTCCCTCCTCCAACTTTGAAGCCTTGGTACATTCATGGAGACACAGCTTCCAGAATGGAGGAGAACAGTCTCACTGTACTCTTCCTTCTTTAGATCGCAGGTTGGGTCTTATGTTCAATTGTGTATACTACATTATAGGAGGGACATTGGTGAGTGTTCAATATGGAGGCTATATTGGTTAGGGAACAGAAAGTATATCATGGACAGCATGGTTTGCAGGAACAAACTTGTTTAGCCTGACCAAGGAAAGAAATACACTAAGTGTGAAGAGGAGACTTATTCTGTCTTATTCCAGAAGGCAGAAGCAAGAGTGGTGGGTGGAAGTTTATAGGGAGAAATATTTCAGCTAAATTTAAGTTCCTAACAACTAAGCTATCTGAAAATGGAGTGAGCTACGTTTGTAGGTAATAAGTTTACTGTTACTAAGAGGGGAGAAGGTGCTATGGCCACTTATTGTGGCATAAAAGAAGTTCATATTTCAGATAGGGGTTAGATTAGATGAAGTTCTTTCCAAATCTGAACTTCTACGATTCTGTGAAATCATTCATGGGATTGAGGCATATTAGAAAGCTCTAGATATATGGTTGTGGTGGTCTTCTTATAGTTTGATAAGATACTATGTTTACATTAGTCATTATAACACCTTTAAAGCCCTTTATGAGGAAGCCCACTCGTATCTTTCCAGTCTTCTTAACATCTTACTATGTACGCTATACTTCAATGATTTTTAGGTCTCTTTTTTTAGTCCTTATGCAAGATTCTCCTTCCTGTCCTCTACCTCTTGGCTTCCTTCAGGTCTCAGCTTAAGGCCCACTTACTGCAAGAAATATTTCTTGGTCCTTCTCTCAGAGATTATCTTCATTTTCATCCTGTATAAATTTTATTCCTATACAACTCTTTGCATGTTGTCAATTCTCGTTAGATGGTAAGCCTTTTGAGGATTTCTTTTTCTTTGTATCCTCAGCACTTAGGATAGTTACTGACATATTAATAGGAACTTAATAAATGCTTGTTGCTTTGACAAGGTCTACTTTTCTTTTAAAATATTTTAATATTCACAAGGTGGTGTTTTTATGAATTCACTTCAATTCTACAAACATTATTTGGTGCACACTGTGAGAGTTTTGTGAAATCAATTGCTTTTGCTTTCAGAAAAAACCTGTCTTCAAATCCTGATTCTGTCACATATTACATGTGTTAGTTTGTTCAAGTCACTTAATATCTCTGAGCTTCAGTTTTCTTACCTTCAAATTGAGGGAGTAGGTCTAGATTACCCCTGAGGTCTCTTTAAATCTATGATCCTATGAAAGGGAAAAAAATGAATTAATCTTCACTTTTGAGGAGTTTACAGACTACTGGGAAGGAAGCAACATGTACACAGATTATCTAAATTCCAAATATCTTCAAAGTAACTCCAAATTGAAGAGTTTGTAATTTATCTTAGAAGCAGTAGGGAGCCACTTAGGCCTTTTGAATAAGGAGTGTCATGCTTAAACCTGTGCTTTAGGAATATCAATTTGATAGCTATGTGGAAAATGGATTAGAAAGGGGAAAGACTAGAATTAAGAATATCAATCAGGAAAATATTATTACAATAGTCCAGGCAAGGGGTACTGTGCCATTTTCTTTCTATGATTTTGCTTGGTTTTCCTTCCATGGAACATTATGCTTCCTCCATGATAAGGTGATTACCTATAATTTCATCATCATGCAGATTGACTTGGTTTTTGATACTCAATACCTACCCTCAATGACCTCTCTCCTCTGATTGGAGGGTAGAGCAATAGACTCCTTTTGATGTTTTTCTTTATCTAGGGCTTGGACCTTTATAGGTAACTCTTGACTGCTTCATTTCTATATCACAGAATATCTTACCCAAACTGGTTCCGCACTGGTTCCTAATCTGCCCTGGCCCCCACCCCCAACTTCTGTTTGAAGATATTTGGAATTTAGATAATCTGTGTACATTCTGCTTCCTTCCCAGTAGTATATGAACTCCTCAAAAGTGAAGATTATTTCATTTTCTCCTTTCATAGGATCATAGATTTAAAGATCTTTGAGGATAGGGAATGTCTTTCTTTTTTTGTATGCTCCATGCTTAATGCAATGCCCAGGACATAGTAGGTAATTTAGAAAGTTTATTGAATTAGAGCTGTATTTGTATGAGTGGAGAGAAGATAGGAAATACAAGACATGTAGTCAAAACAGAATTAATAAAGCTTAACCTCTGATAGGATACTGGGTAGAAGGGGAGGTACAGCAAAGAGTTGAAGATGACTCCAAATTTGTGAATCTGGATGACTGGAAGATCAATAGTGTTCTCAAAAGAAAGAGTTAAATTAAGAACAGGACTGATTCTTGGTCGAAGGATAAGAGTTTGGTTTATTACATGTTGAGTTTAAACTGCCTATGAGTCACCCAGATAACTGTGTCTGGCAGGAAGTTGTTGATAGGAATTGGAACTCAGGAGAGATATGGAGACATAAAAATTGGAGACTCATCTACATAGAGATGAAAGTTGAACCTACTGGAACTGATAAAATCAAAAATAGAGTTTTGAGAGAGAAGTTTCAGAACAAAACTATAGGTTATACCCATAGATAAAAGATAGGACAAAGATGATGATTCAGTAAAGGAGACTAAGAAGACACAAGAGACACAAGAGAGTAAGAGACCCAGGAGAGAGAAAATGTAAGTTGTAGTAACTCTATAGAGAATTAAAGCAATATGAATTTTGCAAAATAACATTCTAACTCTCTTGTTGTGTTCAGCCTCTTAAGAGAGTCTAGGTCAGGAGAGTAGTCCTCTTCCATGCCTCAGTTAATCCCATCAATAAAATGGAAATCACACATTCCTTCTCCAAGAAAATTTGTCATTATAAAGTATTTTGCATGTCTTTTGAAATATAGACATATTATTATATAGCAGGAGCATTTGGTGAGTCTCTAAATCTGTGAATCTCCAGATTCTCTGCCACCCACCTCTTCCTTGACCTCATCCTCATTTCTCCCTCTCCCCATCTATCACTTTATTTCCCTCCCTCTCATTCTTTCCCTTTTCAGACTAGTGAAGGTAGAAGCAGATAAGCATATCAGCTTCTAGATCACCTAGCTCTGTCTAGTATTTTCCTCTTAGAAGGGAAGAAGTAACATTTCCTATCTCTGCAGACTGCTTAAGGATTTTCTCTCCCCCTTCCCCCCTTCATCTCTCTATTCGCCCCTCCCCACCCCCCACTGTTTCTTCCTAATTGTTTGAAAAGTCTTTGCTGATCTGATCATAGTTCACTCCTTCATAATTCTCTTCTATGAGTCAGCCTTATAAGGATTTCTCTCTCACAACAAGGAAGATAGATGCCATACAGGTATAATATAACATACTTCCCCCCCCACATTTCCTCCCTCCCCACAAAGCATCAGCATCCAGACTATAGCTGAGCACTTCACAGCACTAAATAACCCAATGTGGCAACTGACGGTATTCTCTATAAATTACAGAAAACAGTGCTGAAGAGACAATGTAAGGAGCATAAATTAGGACATTTAGCCATTGTTCCATTACCTTAGCCTGGAGAGGAAGGAAGCATAGAGAGGAAAGATGAGAGAGGAAGAGAGAGGAAAAAAGGGAGATGGAGAGGAGAAAGAAAGGAAATAATGGAGGTAAGGCAAAGGAATAAGGGATGAAGAAAGTGATTAAGAAAAAATAGAAGAGAAAGGAAGAAGAGAAAGGAAGAAAAAGGGGAGGAAATTATTTAGTCTTCTACTAAGATTTAAAGAAATTATTTAGTTTTCCAGTAAGATTTAAAGACTAAAGATAAGGAATCTGTCTCTCTTTGTATCTTTCTCTTTCAGAGAGAAAAGTAGAGATGGTATGAATCCCCTCTATAACATTTTAAAAGAATGGTTATTCAATGTTTTCTTGAATACATTGAGTGAAGGGAAACTCACTGCCTTGGGAGACAGTTTATTCCATTGTAAAGCAATTCTGGTAGTGACTATGTTCTTTTTTCATATTGAATTGAAGTCTACCTCCCCACATCTTTCACCCATTGCTCCCAGTTCTGTCCTCTGGGTCCAAACAGAACAAGTCTAATTTCTCTTCTATATGAAAACTGTCAAAATTTTAAAGATAGGGATCAGCTCAAAGTTTCCTTCCACCTCTAAATCCTGTGATTTTTATGATCGTACCAAGTCTTTTCTTAGCCTGAAAATCTCCAGATCCTTCAACCAGTTTTCATAGGACGTGGTTTGAGTTCGCTCTCCTAATCAAAATGACAGAATTTTAGAATTAAGTAGGAACTTTTGAGGTTATACCACATCCTTTGTTTTTATAGGTATAAAAATTGATTTGATTAGGGTCAGTTTACTGATTAATCCTCAAAACTATGTCTTAGCATTTTTTCTTTTTTCCATATTTCCAAACAAAGCTCCCTACATCCTGATAGCTCTCTGGGAAATGAATTATTTTGCATCCCAGGGGGATTAGGAAAGATAGGGAAAAGAGAACAATTATTGTTCAACTCCACAATTAGTAATACAAGTCAGAGCACATATTTTACTCATGATAGATTTGGAGGTAGTGTAGCTAAAGCTTGTTAAAGGGAGATTTAGAGAATAGACCATCATGACTAAAGCAGACTTGAAAAGGGGAGGAAGCCTGTGGTAAAGTGGAATTGAGCTGGTCCTAAAGACAAATTCTTGGGAACTGAGCTGCTAAAAGCCAACAACTAAAATCAGATGCTTTTCTATTTACCTTTTTTTTCTTTTTATCTCATTGCTGTTTTGCTCCTGTCAGATACACCTGCAGCCAGGTTGGGGAGAGTGCCATAGAAATAAGAACCAAAGTCAAGTGCTTAAAAAGTCAGGAAAAAATGAATTTCCTTTTCCTGTTTTCTTTGTTGTTTATATTAAAGATTTTTAAAATTTTTATGTTAAATTAATTTAAGTTTTTTCAATTGCCCTTTTGCTACTGTTGAAGTTAATAGAGTTATAAAGCTTAGATCCAGGAGTAATATAAGAGACTGGATCATCTAGTTCCCCATTTTATGAATTATAATAAATTATTATATCCATGTTACATATGATCGAATTGTCAAGACTGAGTCACACCCTTCCCCCTGCTGCATCTAGTTAGTTGTTGTCCTTTCAATTCTACCTCTATAGGATTTCCTGTGTCCATTCCCTTTTATTTGCTCCCATGGTCATTACCTTAGTTCAGACCTTTGTTAGCTCTTGCTGGGACTCTTACAAAAGCTTCCTAATTAATCTCTTTTCTCCAATCCATGCTAATATAGCTTCACGGATGATATTTCCAAAGCACGTCTGACTATTTCAAACCCTGCTTAGGAGGGTTCATTGGCTTCTTCTTGCTTCTAGGAACAAATCTGTTTGATATTTAAGCCCCTTCACAGTCTGACTCCAACCTATCTTTCCTGACTATTCTCACATTACTCTTCCCAACTCATTCTAAATTCCAGCCAGACTGGCCTATTTTTCGTTCCCGGTTTATAACTTTCAATCTTTTGTCTGTGCCTTGCATATGAAGACTCTCCTTCATAAATGGAATGCATTTCCACACTATTTGCATCTCCTAGAATCCTTGGCTTCCTGTGAAGCACAGTTGCTGCAGGAAACCTCTTATTTATTCCCCACCATTATTAGTTCCCTCCCCACTGAAATTCCCGGTATAGTTTCTGAATGTATATAGTAGGTATTCAACAAGTGGACATTGAATAGATAGACAGCAACCCTCTGAGTGATTCAACTGCTATTTAGGAAAGTACTGGAGATGAGTTTCTGAATTAGAATCATATTCTATTTACCTTTTGATCTAAAGGGTGCCTTAGGGGTCCTGCAAGTGCATCTTACCTCATTTTGTCTTGTTTTGATGATGCGGAAACCGAATTACAGAGCGGCTAAGTATTGAAGGATGAGAGGTTAAGTGGCAGATAAAAAATTAAAATCTAGCTTTTCTGATGTCAAATGTTTTTTTGGGGGACTTTCATCAACACATGTCTGGGCTATTGAATTAGTCTGCTGGTTGGTCTCTTAGATACACGTCTGTCTCCACTTGAGTTGATTCTCCATTCTGCTTTCAAAAATGATCTCCCAAAGCACAAACTTGATCATGACACTTCCCTACTCAATAAAATTCAGTGACTCCATATCATTTCCAAGATCAAATATAAAAAATTCTGGTTGACATTCAAAATCCTTCATAACATTTACTCCACTTCTAATCTTCTTCTCTTCCTTTATACTCTTCCACCTTCTCCTTAGTGAGTCAAGCCTCTTTATTGTTCTTTGAAGAAATTGCTCCAACTACCTCCTTTAGGAATTTTTGCCAGCTATCTCCTATGCCTGGAATATTTTCTCTCCTTAGCTTTGCCTCCTGGCTTCTTTCAAGTCCCATCCAAAATCCAATCTTCTACAGGAAACCTTTATCTAGTCAGGCATGATGAAAATGACTAAACAGCATGATTCTAGTGCTTTCCCTGTGTTGATTATTTCAAAATCAACCTGTATATAGTTTGCTTGTATTTAGTTTTTTATATGCTGTCTCCTCATTAGACTGTGGATTTTTTGAAAGTGGGGATATATTTTTGTATCCCTAGTGCTAAGCATAATATCTAATACTTAGGCTCTAAATAAACATTTATTGGTTGTCTGGATGATATAGATACTGTCATTTTGGTTAACATTCAAACCAGATAGTTATTTAAGCCAAAGCCTGTTTAAGAGGTTGACCTTAGCATCTTAAGGATGTGAGTACTAGTTTTAGATTTTCAAATTCTGGTGGGCATGCTCAGCAAGACTAATGGTCTGGCCACAATGATGATGTTTGTCCTTCATTATTGAAGAAGACCATGACATCAATGGGGTGATGTCATGGCAAGCAAGGTAATTGACTTTGAGTGTGTGTGGGGGATGTTGTGCTAAGTTACCAGCTTTACTTTCTCCCCTGGAGTCATCTGGGTCTAGCAGCAAGATATAGATCAGGATAGCTGGAATTGGCCCTGGATATGAGGCAGTCAGGGTTAAGTGACTTGCCCAAGTAAGGATCAAGTGTCTGAGACCAGATTTGAATTCATGTCCTTCTGACTCCAAGACCGGTGCTCTATCCACTGTACCACCAAGCTGCTTCTAGTTGTGGTGTGGGCACACCTCTTTGCCAATATTCTTTTTCCCAATGTCTGGAGAAGAATGTTCAGGGTCAGTCTTCTAGGTGCTGAGATTGAATCTTCATTTTGTCCTTTCTCTTCTCAGGCATGAACAGGCAGACACTTTAGTGCCACATCCCTGTTTATCATCCTGAACTCTCAGAATTCTGTCTTGGGAAAATTAAAGTTCATTACAAATCAGGTATCTATAAGCTGTCATGGCCAGAGCAGATAATCATATTTTTCACAACTCTGTCCATAATAAAGTCAGTGTCTGAAGTCTTTTTCTGAAACCACAGGGATCACATTTCTGCTTTGGAATGGAATCAGGCAGAAAACAGAGAGATGATCAAGAGATGGTGAACCTAGAGGGAAGTATGAACAAGTAGTTGGGGTCTAGTTGAGTGGAAGAGATTCAAGTATATTTTAGAAAAAAGGTAAGGCTGAATTCAAAGCATAGAGCCACAGGAAAGCATTATATAGTAGATAGGACCTCCATGAAATAGTAGATCTTGCGGACAGAGAGATATGAGCTGAGATCTTTGCACTGACTGTTCTTGGCACAGCCTGATCCTTCTTTTTGCAATATTTGACTATCTCTTTGGGTCATCATCTGCTTCTCCTCTGGGGAGAACAAAACTACTTAATAACAATATATAAAATTCAATTTCATGTTTTATTGCTAAGAAGATTATTCAAATTTCATCTCAGTCCAACCTCTTCAAACTATCCTTACTTAAACTGATCTAGAAAATATTTTTAGATAAAAGGTTTGTGGAACCTTGGGAAAGGACATAATGATTATTAAAGGCAGACATAGCTTTACCTATAATAAATAGCTCATGTTTGTTACTTCCTTTTTAGATGACAGGATAACCAGGCTGTTAGATTAGGGAAATGCCATAGACAAATGTTTAAATTTCCATTAAACTCTTATCTCATAAAAAGATGGAGAAATACAATATAATATGATTAGCTAGAACCAGAACTACTTGAATCAAAGAGAAGTCTATTAACCTTGAGGGAGATCTATAGTGGATTGGCACAACTATCTGCCCATCATTCTGCTCCATGTTTGTCAAATGCACAGGAGATGAGCTTGGAGAGAGGTGACTTAGATGATAGACTTTTCTTTCAAGAAGATTTAAAAAATCTATGACAGAATCATTAAGATATGATGATATTTAATGAGCATGAATGTTAAATTTCTATACTAAGGTTCAAAAATTGACTTTAAAAGTATAAGAAAGAAGAGTCATTAACAGAACTTGTGACAATGATCTGGAGTTTTTGGTGGATTTCAAGCTCCTTATGTGTTAGCTATGTGGCTTACTATCTAAACCTGAGTTATGAAGGGAAGATAATCAATATGCTATCCTGATCAGCATATCCTGGTGTACTGTTTTCAGTGATAGATACAAATTTTAGGAAGGATATTGCCCCACCAGAATGATGTAGAATAATATCATCTTATAAATGAGTATAGAGACTGGGAATGTTTTGTCTGGTTAAGAGATTCCTTAGATAGGACATGGCAATTGGCTTCAAGTATTTGAAAGGCTATATACAGAAAAGGAATTAGATTTGTGCTTGGATCCAGAGGATACAGAAATGAATGAAAGGAATGGAAGTTGCAGAAAAGTGTATTTAGATTTTAATGTTGAAAAACATAATTTCCTAAAAATTAGAGTTTTCAAGTAATCAGGACCAGAAAACTATGCTCAATTATGACAACAATGTAAATGGAAAGAACAACAATAATTCAAAACTGAATTCTGTGTAATTATAATAATCATCAAACTTGATCCTGAAGAAGCAATATGAGGAAACACCTTATCATTTGCATATATGGGGATGGGGGAGGGCTTTATATATATGTGCAACTCAGCACATAGTGTCAATATTTATTAATATGATAGCTAATTTTACTGGTGTTTCCTTTCCTATTTTTTAAAATTCTGGTGGTGACAGCAAGGTATTTGTTGGGAAATGATAAATCATAACTATGCAAAATGTTGATTGGAGTAATTCAGGAGGTGATTTATTAACTTTAGGTTTTAGAAACAAGTGAGATAACCACTCATTAGGGGAATCTACTATAGAAGGGATACTTAGTCACCTTTGTGTTTGATTAGATGGATTCAAAAGTTCCTTTCTTTTCTGAGATTCTATGATTTTCTGCCCTTGGCTTTACACTTAATCAGGACTTAATCAGTTCTTTTTTCCTGTATCTTGTCTTCCCAACTAGAGTGCAGGCTTTTTGAGAAAAAAATGCATTCTCATTCAATTGTTTTTATTCATAGTCCTAGAATAGGTCGGGACACATAACAGGTATTCAAGTTGATCATATGATTGCTTTTATGATTCCTTGGAATCATTCTTGCTCATGAGACCCATCAATGGACTGTGGGTCCTTGGTAGTTTTCTGCTTAGGGCTGAAAACCAAAATAAAATCAGAAGCATTGATGATTGCTTTTTCCTCCCTTATAAAATTTCTGCTGACCCTTCCCTAGAGGAGAAAAGTCATCTGAAGTCTTAATGTGGCCCTCAGTATAGTAGTAGCCTCAGAATAGGTCAGCATACCTCACCCAGCGCTTTCTATTACAGTTCTCTGAAGTGGAACATGAATTATTTCCCAGGAAATTTGTTGACCTTCCAGGGGTGATGGACTCAGACATTTTCTGTCACAAAACCAGAATGATCAGGATTGAAGCATCTGCCATCAGTATGAGAGGCCAAGTCTCAGTGATTGCCAGAGCCTGAAGTGTGATCTCTGCTAGAATAAAGGAATCCTCCTGTAGGCACTTGTGTGTGGGAAAGCTGAAAAGCTCTAGAAGACCTTGCCATTATAAAAACAGATGCTGTTGTCATGGTTTTAATGGAGAGGAGTGGATGGGGATAAAAGGGGAAATTGTGCATATTCTCCATAGCTTGAAAATGAGGATTAGAAAGGAATTTTAACATTTTTGGATTTTTTTTTTGCAAGACAGTGGGGTTAAATGATTTGCCCAAGGTCACACAACTAGGTAATTATTAAGTGTCTGAGGTCAGATTTGACTTCAGGTCCTCCTGACTCCAGGGCTGGTGCTCTATCCACTGCACCAGCTAACTGCCCCAAATTTTAACATTGTAACAGACTATCAAGGAAATCATACAATTCTGTTTTTATTTGTTAATCCCTTCTCCTCAACTAGAATCACCTTCTCAAAGGTCTTTCCTCTACTCCATATGTACATACTGCCTCAGTTCCCAGAGAGGTCTGGATCAGAGAATAGGATAATTCTGATGAAGAGGAGCTGGCCTCACCTTCAAAGAATAGACAATCCCAAACTCAGAGTGAACTTCAACCCTGTACTTTCCCAGAGGTACTAGTTTCAGTCAAGGATAACATCTAGACATTTTGAATGGGGAAAGTTTTGTTCTGTTTCCCAAGTAAATGGAGCATCCTCTAATCTATAATGAAGCAGGAAAGATACTGGATGTGGATTAAAATGACATAGATCTTTATATTAGTTGTGCTAATTATGTAATCCTGGAATTCTCATGAAGGATGAGAAGATTGTTGAACTAATCATCTCTAAGTTTCTGTCCAGATCAAATCTGATTATCACAGGAATTACTCTGGACTTTTTAAGAGTCTAGAGATACTTCAGAAATGGAGGTATATATGATGTCTTACAAAGGGTACTAGATATGGAATCAGAGGGCCCAGATTCAAATGCTGGTTTTGCTACCTACTACCTTAAGTGATCTTGTGTATGTTCTTTCTATTTTATCAGCCTGTTTTCTCCTCTATAAAATGGAGGGGATAGATGATTTCTAAGGTGCCCCCTTAGTTCTAGAGTTCTCAGAATTTTTAAAGAGAAAATATAAGCTTCTATGGTAAAATCAATAATTAACTTTAGAACTTTTCCAAGTGATAAACTCTTTTTTTTTTTTGCAAGACAATAGGGTGAAGTGGCTTGCCCAAGGCCACAGGGTTAGGTAAATTATTAAGTGTCTGAGGTCGAATTTGAACTCAGGTACTCCTGACTCCAGGGCCCTTGCTCTATCCACTGTGCCACCTAGCCACCCTCCAAACTCTTGAAGGAGCTCTCCTTGGTGTTGTCTTGAACTTGGTTTGAGACTGGTTTGCATGACAGATCTGTTTTGCTTGCTGTATGTTCACCAAATCTCTCTCTCTCTCTCTCTCTCTTTTGCGAGGCAGTGGGGGTTAAGTGGCTTGCTCAAGGTCACACAGCTAGGTAATTATTATGTTTCTGAGATCAGATTTGAACTCATGTTCTCCTGATTCCAGAGCCAGTTCTCTATCCACTGCACCACCTAGCTGCCCCTATGCTTTCGCTTTTATTCTAGCTTTCTCTACTATACTCCAAGCAGTGGTCCCAGTCTTCTTTTGTATGCTATGAGTTTTCCAATTGTTAATCAAACTCACTATGCCTTTCCTTATACCTGATCATATGAATTGGAGGCAGGAAACCTGGTTTTGAATTCCAAATCTTCTACCAACTTTCTTGATATGCTTGAGGCAGTTTTATACCATCTCTAAGCTTGTTTCCTCATTTGAAAATTACTGTTTTGGATCATTTGATTTCTAAAATCCTTTATGATATTAAAATCCTTTGTTAGTCCCCTAATTTTCCTTGAATTTTTATTTTGTAACTTTCTATGTGACCTTGGACAAATTATATAACTTCTTTGACTCCATTTTTCTCTTCTATAAAGTGAAAGTTCTTAGAGTAGATTATTTTAAATCTTTTCTATTTTTAAATCTATGATCCTATGATCTCTTCTCTTAAAAAAAGTCCTTGGACCTTTGAATAGGTTATTATTTTTTCATGGATCTGTGTATTAGAATAAATTGTCACATCTGAAATTTGTTTCCTAGAAAACTTACAGAAGATATAGACTGGTTTGTGTTGGTCACAAATTTGATAGTGATTCTTCAAATCTTATTATTAATATTCATATTATTAAAATGTTTACTAGGAGGCAGAGCCAAGATGGCAGAATAAAGGTAGGCACTCACTTGAGCTGTCCTTGAAACCACTCCAAATACTATGAAATAATGACTAACTAAATTCTAGGGTAGTCAAAGCCACAAAAAGCACGGGTGATGCAGTTTTTCAGCCCAAAACAACTCTGAAGATTGGAGGGAAGGGTCTGTTGCACTGGAGTTAAGAAAGAACCCACAATGCAATTTGGGCCATACCAGAGTCAACTAGTGCCAGTCTTTCAGGAACAGACAGCAGGGTGACTGAGTCAGTAGAGGTAATGATGATTTCTAGATTTTTCTGTCCAGGGATTGCCAAGGCCAACTTGGAAGGTGAGTGGAAAAACACCAGAGTGAGAGCAGAACCCAGTGTAGTACAGTCCTTAGCAGTATAGATCAGACCACAGCAGACCAGGAGCAGGCCTCTGGAGCCCCTGAGTCATCATCAGCAGCTACTTCCAGGGTTCTCAGCCCAGGAAAGTTATGGGTGTCAGAAGGAAATTATAGAAGTGTCTTTGCTATCACTGAAGTAGGACTCTGTTGCTTTGCCCATACTCAGATATGGATGGCAGTCCCAGGAAGAGGAACAGAAGCACAACAGAGCTTACTCTCATAGTGGAGTAAGGACTGTCCTCACAGTCCCAGGGCAGAAAGAAGTGCTTTTGGTCACCCATAGACCAAAGCACAAGCCAACCTGGAAGAATTGAAAACTTGCATGTACATAGAAGTATCTCTGAAAACTTGTCAAAACCCTCAAGATCTTGAGACAGTGCATGCTAAAGAGATATAATAATAATGTTTGTTCTTCATTCTCAAAGAAGACCACAACACCAGGGAGGTGACACCATGACAAGCACATGAATTAGATTTGAGTGAGGAGATAGATGCCAAGCCACCAACCTCACTTTCTCCTCCAGAGCCAACTGGATCCAGTGGTCAGATATGAAGAAGGATGATTGGAGATGACCCTGGTTGTGAGACAATCAGGGTTAAGTGACTTGCCCAAAGACACACAGCTAGTAATTGTCTGAGATTAGATTCAAGCTCCCATCCTCTTGACTACTAGGTCAGTGCTCTATCCTCTGTGCCATCTAGCTTCCCCCTTAACAAAGAGCTAAAATCAAATCATAGGCTGGGGAAATAACACAACAGAAGGAAAAAAGCCCAACCATAGATACTGTGACCATAAAGAAGATCAAAATACATACTGAGAAGAAGATGACAGTCAAACCTTCCATATGCAAGGTCTCCAAGAAAAATATGAATTGGCTTCAGACCATGGAAGAAGTGAAGTTAGAGAAAAAAAATTGGAAGATAAATGAGATTGATATGGGAAAATCATGAAAATACATTCAGCAGCTTGGTGAAGAGGATACCAAAAATATGGAAGAAAATAAAATCTGAAAAATCAGCTTGGGCCAAATGGAAAAAGAGGTTCAAAAAGTCAGTGAGGAGAACTATGCCTTTAAAAGAAGAACTGGCCAAGTGGAAAAAGAGATGCAAAAGCTCACTGAAGAAAATAATTACTTAAATATATAATGGATCAAAGGGAAGCTGATGACTTTGTTAGAAATCAAGAAATAGTAAAATAAAACTAAAAGAATGAAAACTAGAAGAAAATGCGAAATATCTTATCAGAAAAACAATTTACCAACAGATCCAGAGGAGATAATTTAAAATTTATTGGACTACCTGAAAGCTATGCCAAAAAAATATAACTTAGGCATCATTTTTTTGAGAAATTATCAATGAAAACTGCCCTGATATTCTAGAAGCAGAGGGTAAAATAGAAATTGAAAGAACCCACGATCACCTCCCCAATTTCAGAGCTCCCAAGTCAAGGAGAAAATATTGTAAGCAGTCAGAAAGAAAAAAATTCAAATATCATGAAACACAAACTTTAGTGGCTTCTACGTTAAGGGATCATAGGACTTGGAATGTGATATTCTGGAAGGCAAAAGAGCTTGGATTACAATCAAGAATCAAATACCCAGCAAAACTGAACATACTCTTTCAGGGGAAAAGATGGAGATTTCATGAAATAGGGGACTTTTAAACTTTCCAGAGGAAATGACCAGAGCTGAACAGAAAATTTGATCTTCAAATTCAAGACTTAAGTGAAACATAAAAAGGTAAACAGGAAAGGCAAATCATAAGGGACTTAATGATTGTTGAACTGCTTATATTCTTTCATGGGAAGATGTTACTGATAACTCATATGAGCTTTCTCATTTATTAGGGCAGTTATAAAGAACATATATAGACAATGCACAGGTGGGAGTTAAATATGAAGTGATAATATATAAAAAGTTGGAGTTAATGAATGGAGGAAGAATGTGCTGAGAGAAAGGGAAAGGGGAAGGTAGAATGAGGTAAGTTATTTTATATAAAAGTGGCAAGAAAAAACTTTTACAGTAGAGTGGAAGGTTGGGGAGGTGAGGAGGAGTAACTTTCATTGGAATCGACTCAGTGAGGGAATAATATGCACACTCAATTGGATATAGAAATCTATCTTTCCCTAGAGAAGTGGAGGAGGAGAAAAGGATGGTAGAAAGGGAGGAAGATGATAGAAGGGAGGGAAGATTGTGGGAGGAGATTGTCAGATACAAAATACTTTTGAGGAAGGATAGGGTGAAAGAAGGGAGAGAATAAAATAAATGGGGTTGGAAGGGAATTGGATGGAGGGAAATAGAGTTAGCAATAGTAACTTTGGCTTAAAAATATTGAAACAAGTTTCTCTGATAAAATTCCTAGTTTTTCAAACATAGAAAACTGAGCCAAATTTATAAAAAAATAAGAACAATTATCCAATTGATAATATTTGTTCTTCATTTGCAAAGAAAACCATGACATTAGGGAGGTGATGTCACGATAAACACATGAATTAGATTTGAGTGAGGGAGTGCTATGCTAGGTCACCACCCTCACTTTCTCCTCTTGAGCCATCAGGTTTACTGGAGATGATGCTGGATGTGATGCAATCAGGGTTAAGTGACTTGCCCAAGGTCACATAGCTACTACGAGTCAAGTATCTGAGGCAGCTTTTGAACACCTGTCCTCCTGACTCCAAGGCCAGTGCTCTATCCAATACACCACCTCGCTGCCCTACCCAATTAATGAATGATCAAAAGAAATGGACAGTTTTCAAATGAGGTTATCAATGCTATCTGTTTAAATCATAAAAAATGTCCTAACTCACTATTAGTAGGAGAAATACAGTTCTGAGCTATTGCCTTATACCTTTTGGATTGGCTATTAGAATAGAAGGAGAAAATGATAAATGTTGGAATGGATATAGGGAAAATGAGGCATTAATGCACTGTTGGAGAAGTTGTAGAATAAGCAATTGGATATAGAGGAATTGGAGAACAATTTGGAACTATGCCCAAAGGGTTATAAAACCATGACTACCTTGTGACATAGTAATGACATAACTAGGTCTATATTCCAGAAGAGATGTAAAACAAAAAGGGAAAGGAGCTCTATGTATAAGTATATTTTTGGCAGCTCTTTTCTGGTAGCAAGGAACTGGAGATTGAGGGGAGGCCCAGGTAGGTGATTAAGATGAAATGCTATTCTCTTTTAAGAAATGATTAACAGGATGCTCTCATTAAAACTTACATTAGCAGATGCAGGGGAAAATGTACTATAAGTATCAGCACAGTTGTAGAATGATAAGCAATTCTGTGACCTAAGAGAACTTTGAAGGATTTACTTATGATAAAGAATACTATCCATCCCAGAGACAGAGATGATGGTGTATGAATACAGATTGAAGCATTCTTTTTTCCTTTATTTTTCTTGAGTTTTCTCTTTACAACATGACTTTTGGTAATGATTTTCTTAACTACACATTTTTACCTTTATCAAATAACTTGCTTTCTCAATTAGGGGAAGTGAAGTGAGAGGAAGGGAAAGAATTCAGAACTAAAGAGTTTTAAAAGTGAATGATGAAACTTGTTTTGCATGTAACTGGGGTGGGGGCGATAAAATAAAATGTAACACACAAAAAAGAAAAAAACTTCACTAGCATACCATTGTATTCTACAGTGAGAGCCTTGAATCCAAATGTATTGGCAAAAGGGAGTGGTAATTATATAGTTAAAATATTACATGAAAAGAAAAAGAATTGAACTTTTTCAGCTTAAAGGTGACAAACAGGTTACTTTTCTATCATTTCTCATATTCTCATATCATATTAGTAAATTTTTGTCTCCCACACTAATCCATCCGAGTCTATTTACTATTCTTGTTGCCACCTTTGTCAATGGGAAGGGAGAGCAGAGTGTTATTAATGCTTTGTGTAATCAGTGACAGATAGCCCTTATGCTGTCAGGGGTTGAAATTCTGAGTGTTGGATAATTTCATTATCATTCCATTTCCCCTGTCTTTGAAACCTGGCACTTATGACAAGGTATATTCTGTATATAATGACTTAGGATGGTCTGGGTTTCCTAGGAAGCATTTTGTCATTGCAAAGGACTAAGTTTTTATTGTTGGAATTGCAAACATCTATTCTTTGAAAATGAAATTTTCTTTCTTTTATTCTTCTTTTCTTCCTGCCCTTCTCTACACCCAATCTTTCTTTAGCACAAAGTCAAAAAAAAATAAGACAGGGAATAGTCAATAGTAAAAGCAGAACTTTATTAAAATCGCAGTTTTGGTGACTACTAATAATATCAGAGTTAAATTTTTGCTAAACAAGAATGAAGAGTTTTCAGATAAAAATTTTATAAATTTTAAATTCATATTTCCTAATGTTTCTCAGATGCCAAAATTCAAGAAGATCATGATTCAACCATAGATTTTGATGCTTAAGACAATTGGTTCATTGGTTCTTGTCCTTTGTTATCTAAGAAAGCCAAAATGACAGTACTATATTTGAGACAAATCACTCTGTGGCCCACTGTAAGTGATCAGACAAATAGAAAATTGGATTGTTTTACCACAGGTTGAGCACAAATAGTCCATGTGAACACCTGGGATACTTACTGCTGGGCAGTTTTGTACCAGTGCCTCTCAAGCTGTACAGTCATTTCTAGAGTTCTTAAGAGAGACCTTCATGGTTTCCTGGTATCACCTTTTCTGATATTGTGAGTGCTTGCCCTAGGTGAGTTCTCCATAAAGTAGTCTTTCAGCAAGTATATTTCTGGCATTCTAGCAACATGACTAGCTTGTCATAATTGCATTCTCTGTAGTTATGTTGGAATGCTAGGTAGTTTAGGTCAAGAAAAGGACCTCAGTGTCTGGTTTCTTCTCCTGTCAGGTGATCTTCAGAATTTTCCTAAGACAATTTAAATGGAAAAGATTCAGTTCCTGACATGGCACTGGTCATGGTGCTGTTTTCACAGACATACAACAAACAATAAGCTTAGGACATGGTTCAGTTGAAAGACCCCTGAGGTTGAAGTTATAGGATTTGAATTCAAATTCTGCTCCTTGTCATTTTCTATTATTATGTGACTCCAAGGCAAATCATTTAATCATTTTAGGCTTGAGATTTCTCTTATGGAAAATGAGGGATTTGTATTAATAATCTTTTCAATTCTAGATCTATGAATTAACCTGTTTTAACCTAGTATTAGCCAGGTTTACTGTTTGGAGAAAGATTTTTTTTTTGGGGGGGGGGTTACAAGGCAATGGGGTTAAGTGACTTGCCCAAAGTCACACAGGTAGGTAATTATTAAGTATTTGAGACTGTATTTGAACTCAGGTCCTCCTGACTCCAGGGTCAGTGCTCTATCCACTGTGCCACCTAGCTACCCAAGGGAAAGTTGCTTTGAAGGAGCAAAATCTTGAGATTATATGAAGATATGATATTGTGTCATTTCCAGCCCTAGGTTTATATAACTGTCAAGAGGATACTATCCATGTGTATACACTGTCACTGGGGAAATTCAGTTATACACTAGTGTGTTTCATTCATAGTCCTGAACTGAAGAGCACAAACTCATCAGGGCAGAGCTTTGGGAGATGGACATATAAAGGACATATAAAATTTAAGTTCTCAGCAGCTAGGTGGTATAATAGATAGAGAAATGGAATGGGAATCAAGAAGATCTAAGTTTAAATATAGGCTTTAACTATCTGTGTGTTACTGGATAAGTCAAATAAACATTGCCTGCCTCAGTTTTCTCATTTGTAAAATGAAGATAATAATAATACCTGTCTGCTAAGGTCATTTTTAAGGTTCAAATTTGAGTAGCAAATGTTAAAACATTGTTTAAACCTTAACTTTTCTGTGGTCACCCAGTAGTAAATTTCAGAAAATAGGTTCTATATGCATATCAGCTAATATTATCTATGCCTTTATGAGTTTCTAATTTATTAACCTATTATTAATTATAATTATTAAATTATTATATCAATATCACACTAATTATATTAAATTATATCAATAATTATATATTTTTGAATTATTAAATATAATATGATAGTAATTAATCATTAATCTATTAGGTTTAAGAATTTTGCCTGAATAATTCACATGTATAGAATTTAGAATGGATGGTTTTGACTTATTTGACTGCCTGTCAAAATTCTGTCCATCTTTTAAGGTTAGATTGAAGTTCCAACTCCACCATGAAACCTTCCATGATAACTTTAGAGTGCCATAGTAGATTTTGCATCGAACTCCCCAAACACTGTACTTCTCTCAAAATGTTTTTCACATATTAGTTAATATTTTCACCTGTTTGCATGGGCAACTAGATGGCACAATAGATAGAGTTCCAGGTCTTGAATCAGGAAATTCTTCTTCCTGAGTTCAAATCTGACCTGTGTGATCCTGGGCAAATCACTTAATCTGGTTTGCTTCAGTTTCCTCATCTTAAAATGTGCTGGGAAAGGAAATGGCAAACTACTTCAATATCTTTCCTAAGAAAATACCAATTTGGGTCATGAAGAGTCAGACATGATTGAATAATGACTGAACAAGAACACAAATTTGTGTACATGATTCCTGGAAGACGGGTAATATGAGGTGATAACCTTTGTTTTTCCTCTTAGTCCCTCACAAAGTATTTTCTACCTGGAAGAATAAATGAATCATGAAGTTCGTTCAAAATATATTATTTTCTGCTAAAATGTCTAATCATTGATAATGGGCATGAGACCATGAGCTACTGTTAATACCATTGTCTGATAACTGAGAAAATTTTCATCAACAGTCTTGAGTTTTGTAGTGTGGACTACAGAAAAAGCTGAGGGGAAAAAACTGGGTGGGAGTGGAAGGGGGGTGCAGGCTTGATTGGATCTGAAGAAGGCAACTTCAGTGTTAATTTAGGTTATGTAATGATTTTCACTGTCATTGCAATGGAATGCAAAAGAAAGGTAGAGATTCTAGATTTTTTTTTATTTAGAAATTTAACCACTTTTAAATGAGCTAAGTTTAAGTACTGATGATAATAGAGCTTGCCTTGTGTTTTTGAAAGGTCTTTATTTCTCAGATATTAATATGGGAAGTGTGTTTTCTAAGAGCTACTCCCCATTGTCAGTTCATGGGCTTAGTCTTCATTTATTCTCTTTCCATTTTATTGTATTCTAAGGCATTTACAATATTTTGGTGACTCATTCTCCTTGGTAATTTGATGTAGTGATTAGAATATCTTTTATCTCTCTGTGCTTTATAGTTGGCTTTGAGCCTTGCTGCACTGTCACTGAGTGATGAGCAATTCTGTACTTACCTAGGGTGAATTGGAAAAATGTAGAAGCTGAACAGTCTTCCTAATGCTGAGGGATGTAGGTGCTGCAGGAAGAGGTTATTATTATTATTATTAGGTGGTAGGCACAAAAGGTCTATAAATTCCTAAGTTCAGGGCAAGTAGTTTATTGCAAAAAGTGCTAGATTGGGAGACAGATAGTTCGTCTGAAAAAGAATTAAAGAGTTTAATGAATTTATAGCTCAATAAGAGTCAGTAGTATGAAATGGGAGCCTTGTAACTAACATGATTTTATGTTACATAGGGAGGCAAAACTCTAGAAAAAGTGAGATTGTCTCTGTTCATTATCATGATCATTTCACAAATGAAGTACTGTTTTCAGTTCACCATACTACATTTTATGTATAGACATTGATATAAATTGGAGAAGGAAGTCAACCAAGATAGTGAAGATTCTCAAGCTTATGCTACAATGAAGGAGCTACAGATATTTGGTCTAGATTAAGAGAGAATTTAGGGAAGGGAGACTGGAGAGACAACTTTTTTTTTTTAGGTTTTTTTTGCAAGGCAAACAGGGTTAAGTGGTTTGTCCAAGGCCACACAGCTAGGTAATTATTAAGTGTCTGAGACTGGATTTGAACCCAGGGCCGGGCGCTTTATCCACTATGCCACCTATCTGCCCTTTGAGAGACAAGTTTTCAAGTGTGATAATTATCTCAAATATTCAATCTATATTGGAGAGGAATTAGACTTGTTCTTGGAAGGCAGAATTTGGAACAAATTGAAAGAGGTGAATTTTGATTTTATGTGAAGTAAAATGTCCTAGCAATTAGAAATATCTAATCAGTCAATATACTAGAAATTAAGTATCTATTATGTGCTGGCCCTTGGGGATGTAAATGCATTCATAAGGAACTTAAATTCTAAGGGAGATGATACCAAGTATATATATATATATATATGTATATATATATATATATGTATAATAAATATGAAATTAATAGGCTACTTGTTCCTCACAAAGGATAGATGATCATTTGTCAGACATATTCTAAAAGAGACTCTTGATTAGGTATGGATTGGACAAGATAGACTAGACAGGAGAACTGGGAGGTTCAAGGGGAGAAACTCAGGACTTAGTGTCAGGAAGATCTGAGTTTTAATTTTCCCCATAAACTTGCTAAAAGTGTCATCCTTGGGTAAGTTATTTTATCTCTTTGTTTCCTCATCTCTAAATGGAAATAATAATAGCAACTACCTTATCAGGTTGTTGGGAGGATCAAATTAATGAGTATTTATAAAGCAAGGTTTTAATATTAAAGCATATAAATGTTGATTACTAGAATAGGGAAGCAAAGTGGTTCCATAGTACAGAGAGCCCTGGGCTTGGACTTGGAAAGACTCACCTTCCTGAGTTAAAATCTTACCCCCAGAACTTACTAGCTGTGTGATCCTGGGTAAATCTTTCAACTCTGCATTGGTTTCCTCACATTTAAAATGAACTAGAGTAGAAAATGGCAAATCACTTTTCTTTGCCAAGGAAATCCCAAATGGGATCACAAAGAGTTGAACAGGATTCAACAATAACAATAATATTATTAGCAGAAGATGGTCACGTGGGCCCCACCTGACACTGAAATCCTGTGATTCTGTCTCAGATCCTAAGTCTGAGGCATTAGATACTGATCTAGCCCTCAGGTTCCTCATTTGTAAAATAAATATGCTAATTATTATACTATCTCTCTCGACTATTGCTAGGTTCAGATGAGGTAATGTGTATAAAACATTTGGGGAAGCTCCACAACAAACTGAACTGTTATTATCAACTTATATAAAAACAGAAGGTGATAGCAAAGAAGTTAATGAAATCACAAACCTGTGGTTCTTGTGTTGTTGTAAAGTTTTTTTTTTTTATTTTGATGTGTTTTGTTTTGTTTTTGTGGCAGGGGAGAATGCCATTTATTGATGTTCTGGAATGCCTTCTCCATTCCCATTCTGTTCATTTTAATCTCTACTCACCTTTACCATCCAATTGCCCTATTACTTCTCAGGCTGTTAAGCATCACTAGAGAAAAGAAAGCTAAGAGGTACAGTGAGTAGAGAAACCAGGAGGAGTTGAATTTAAATCCATCCTCAGACAGCTTTATGTAAATGAGCACATTACTTAACCTCTCTTTGCCTTCCACATTTATAATCCTAGTGCTGACTACTAAGCTTTCGACCCACATTGACATCTGCCCATAAGTCATTGATATTTTCTGATATATCAATATTAGGATTTTTCAGTGATACTTTGCTTATCTCCAACCGATCTCCTTTTCTTCCTTAAAATCTGTATTTCCTGCTGACTTCACATTTAGCATTTGTGGCATCACAGTCTTTTTTGGAAACTTTCATACCCAATGACTTTTACAACAGGGCAGGATAGCTTCTTGAAGCAATTGAAGATCAGGGCTTTTACATGAAATCAAAACTGGTAGATTACTAATGTCACAGAAAGAGAAATGTTAGCCCTGGTCCTAGACCTAGAGGCAGAAAACATAAGGATGAGTATGAAAGTTTCCATAAAAGATCAGGAATAGTGGAGTCAAAGGGGTGGTGATAGCTTCTAAAGCAGAGGTAGCTTGCTGCAAATGAACCCTATATGACTTGAGAATCATTTAGGATGCCCCCTTCAAACATGAATCTCATACTCTATGTCAGCAACAACTCAAAATCATAGCTCCCTAATAAGGTTTCTCGTTTACTGTGCCAAACTAGAGAGAGCATATTGATTTAAAACAAAATTAGGAGACTTCCTCTGCCTCAGAAGCATGCACTTGTTGATTCTCTAGAGAACACCTGATGCCATCTGCTGATCGAGTAGGGAATGTCACACATTGAGATGGGAAATCCTTTATTGAGTTGTAAGCAGCAGTGGGTGACATTTTCTGTGCTGTCTTCTCCACTGAATTGACTCTTGTTCCTTGACTTTATTATCAGGATCAGTGGCACTATGATTCTTCATGGAATGATAATTTATATGTGGTTTATTCTTGATGTTTTTTGGTGAGATGATTCATAGGTCAGGGTTATTGTGCCTTTTTTGTGAAACAATCATAAAGATGAACCTAGACTTGAGTCTTTCATTTTAACTGCTTTGTACCTCAGCAATTAATCTTCCAAACTTGCCTTTTGTTTGCCTTGGAGAGAGAAAATTCCTACAAACTCTCATCTTATCCTTGGCAATTGAAACATCAGATTACCTTGTAGCTTCACTAGAATTTCAAGGTAAGACTAGAAGACTGATGAAGATAGCAACCTTTGTCCTGCATTCCTGTGGTTGTACTCAAATCACTGGTATTGCCTGCAGGACTACTATGTAGGAAATGAAAATGTAAAGAACATTATAGTTTTCACTTCAGTTCAAGGTTGATTACTGAGGACAGTAGGGGTCACCACAGTTGCATCACAAAGCAAAATTCAAGAACCCATAGACTGGGCATATAACTGACCTGCTTGTCTTTTGATCATACTTTTCCTTGGTCATTCCTTGACATTAAGTGTTAAGGTTCAGGCAGGAGATTTTCATTCTTATTCCAAATATCTGTAGCCCAAGTTGGCATAGGAAAAAGAGCAAAGGGTAGCAGTTGTATTGAATTCAGAAACATATGCTTGAGGTATGAATCAGCTGTGATTGAGGCAGATTTTGATATTTGAGGATAAAATCTAGGATTTGGGCTATGGAAAGTTTAGCCCGTGTTCCTCCCTTTTAGTCTTTTTGGTTTGAGTAGAAGAATGAAAGAGCTTGGATGAGAGCTCTGAAGCATTAAGGATAAATCTAATTTTCTGTAAAACATAGTTCTGACCATGCCCCTCATTTGCTCACATACCTCAAATGATTTCTAATAACCTTAAGGATAAGAGACACAACCCATCTTAGCAAATAAACTCTTCACTATTTTTCTTTCCATCTTTATCACATATCCTTCTCTGTCTCCTTTGCTGGATCTACTTCCAGATCACACCCTCTAAGTAATAAGTATCCTTGAGGTTTCTGTGTTACACCCCTTTCTCTTCTCCTTTATTTTTTCACAAGGTGATCTCATTACCACTCATGAATTTAATTACCATACCTATGCTCAAATCTATAATTCTTTCTATTGACTTCCAAATTCCAAATGCCTTTTAGATATCTTGAACTAGAAGTCCAGTAGACATCTTAAATTCTATTTGTCCAAAATGTAACTCATTTTTTTCTCCCTAAAATTTCCCCTCCTCCTACCATTCTCTATTACTTTAGAGGGGAGCATCATTCTCCCAGGCTCTCAAACTAGGAGTCATCCTGGATTTCTCATTACTTCTCATTCCTATATCAAATTTGTTGCTAAGGCTTATCACTTTCACCTTTGAAACATCTCTCATAGATTCCCCCTTCTCTCTGTCACTGCCACCATTTTAGTGCAGGTCCTCATCACCTTACATTTGGAATATTCCAGTCTATCAGAGAATCTCAAGTCTCTCCCCAATCCAATCCATTTGTCATTCAGTAACTAAAGTGATTTTCTTAAAACAAGTCTGATCAATACACCCCCCAAAGCACCCTATTGACTCCAGAGTCAAATACAAAATGCTTTATGTGGCATTCAAAGTACTTTACAACCGAGGAATCCCTCCCTTTTGCAGTCATTCTTACATTTTACTTCCTGACACAAAGTCTTTGATCTAATGACATTGGCCTCCTGTGTACCATCTTTGTGCTCCTTGTATTTTTTCTGTTTCCAGTGACTGAAATGCTCTTCCTCTTTTGCTGGAATACTGACTTCACTGGTTTTCTTTAAATCCAGTTAAAATCCCACTTTTCCAATTCCAGTTTCCTGTGTCTTTGCTTGCATACTATCATAGATAGTAAACTCCTTGAGGGTAGGGATTGTCTTTTGCCTCTTTTTTGTATCATTATCATCTAGTTCATGATGACTTAATAAATGTTTATTGATTGATTGTTATATTTTTTATAGCTTACTTTCTACATTTCAGTCAAAATGATTTATTTGGTGTTCCCCATAATTGATGTTCCATATTCTCTCTCTTTGCCTTTGTACAGACTTTTCTCTGATTCTGCAACAGTTTCCTCACTTTTGCCTCATAAAAACCTTCCAGATATAACTAAAGTTTCACTTCCCATTAGAAGTTCATCTCCTTGGTACCAGTCCTAATCCTCTGCTCCTTCAAAATTTGAATTTACTTATTTGTATTTATGTTACTCCTTTCTCCCTAATAGATACCAGTTCCTTGAGGGGAGGAATTATTATTTTTTATCTTTGCACCCTCAATACCCAGTATAGTATCTGACATATAATGAGGGTTTAATAAATGTTTATAGAATGAGTTAATGATTAAGTATGGCATATGTGGGGTATCTGAATCTGGTGTTATTGTGTTAGACCAGAAAAGGGGGAAAGACTTGGAAATACAGGTCAGTACCTGTCCAGTTTTTGCCCATGACTGAGTGCTTGACTGTTCTAAGCATACAGACTATTCCTGTGTTTTTCTCTAGTAAGAGTATATAAATTGACTTTGACAGAGTAAATTGTTCTATGGGTTTTTTCCCCTTGATTTTCTATATTTTCTGAAGTCTGAAGAGGGTTCTCAGTCCTCTTAGGGTTAAGAGGAAGGCAATCTGTCCTCTGGTACTGGAGAAGGCGTTGTTGGCATTTTTCTTTAGGCATTAGGCAGATCTTATTTGTGTAAGCATTATAAAAGAAGGAATAAGCCTTTGGTGATCTCTATAAAAAAATTTCAGAATAGTGCTTCATATTCAATAATCATTTATTAAACACCCAATATGCTCAATACACGAGGCACCATTAATAAAAAAACAACGACTGAGCAAGTCCCTGCCTTCAAGGACTTATTAGGTGAAGATATAATATACAGATCAACACAATTTAAGGTAGCAAATATATTTACACTGAACTCTAGGAAAATTAGAAGATAGAAGGATCATTCTTAGTTCCAGGGGGTTGAAGAATGGGAAAAATTTGGGAATGCTCAGAGGAAGGAAATTTCTAATTCTAAAAGGCAGAGATAAGATGAGAATTCATTTCTGTTATTGGAAATGGCATTTTGAATTTGGGGCAAGATCTGGTTTAGCTGGAATGTAGAGTGTGGAAAAGAAAATGTGGAAAAAACCAGATAGGAGAGCAAATTCAAAGTCATATTGTGGAAAACCTTAAGCATCAAATGAAGTTTTCTTTTTAATGCTGGAAGCAATGGAGAGTCATTGAAGATAATACACTCTCTCAGCCTCTGGTGGCAGTAGGTAAATTCTGCATTCATCATTCTACTCTTTATTTTGCAACCTATTTACATTGAGTCTGACATCACCTGTCTCTGTATGGGCCTTGATTTATTATTAAATTGCCTATAACTCAAATGAAGGTCCTGCGAACTGGGGAACAGACAAATCTGGGTTTAATACATTCCTGTTACCTCCTCTGACCTTAATTTGGTTTGACCAATCCTGGAAGTTATGGAGCAAGTGGAGAACCTTATTTATTGAGAGGGTGTGTGGCGTAGTGGACAGGGTATGAGATTTGAATTACAGAAGACCTGAGTTCAAATATTTCCTTAGATAATTGCTACTTGTATGATCCTAAAGAAGTTATTTAACTTTTTTGAACCTTAATTTCTTCATTTGTAAAAAGAGGGAGTTGGACTCAATGGCCATGAAGACCCAACTCTATCCAGTTCTGAATCTATGTTTCTGGTACTTAGTCACTCTGAAGTCCACTTTCTTTAACTGTAAAATGAGGATTAAAAATAGTCCCTACTTCACAGGATTGTTGTACAAATGAAGTACAAATGAGTTAAGAATAAATGCAAAATACTGTACAAACTTTACAATTTTTATTGAACTCAATAACAGCAGAACAGTGAAACACTGGTTATTGGGATGGGGAAATGATTTCATCTCCTGAATTGGGGTATTTTCATTGATTATTTCTTATTCTTGAATTGTTCTTCCTCTTCTCTATCTTTTGGTTTCCTGCAAGCTAAAATTTTAGCTTCTACAGGAAACTTTTCTTGTTCTTCATAAACTTAGTGCTATTCCCCTGTGATTATCTCCAATTTATTCTATATCTATCTTATTTGTACATCAGTGTTTATATGTTGTTACACCCCCTTTCCCTCCATTAGACTGTAAATTTCATCAGATCAGGTCTTTTTGTTTTTTGCCTTTCTTTACTTCCTCAATGCCTAGTACCATTCCTAGTACATAGCAGTCACTGCATAAATGCTTTTTAACTTGACTTGATTTTGCATTCCTGATACCTGGATTACATATGGGTTATTACCCATTTGGAATTATCACCAAACTTCTAGGATTCATTGCATGTGTGGAATCCTAAAAAGACTTTAGAAATCATGTTCCAGTCCCTGCATTTTCAGATGAGGAATCCGGGACCAGAATGGGACTTAGCCTAGGAACATGGGACAGAAGAGAGACTAGAATCAGATTCTCCTTCCTCTTAGATCAGAATATCCCATTACATGAGACTTCTCACAGACAATTATGAATTCTAGGCATCTTCCTGTCTAGAATCCTAGGTCCTCCTTGGTTTATTTCAATCTTGGTCGAAGCTTTTTTAAACTCACTTTAGTTTATGGTGCACCCTGCAATATCTTCCTGTAAGCTCTCCTGGGTCTCTTTTCTCTTCATCTACTCAAAAGGAAGAATCCTGTACTCTTCCTGCTTTTAGCCTTGATTGAATCCAAAGAATAGAAAAGCATAGTATACATTAAAAGGGGAAAAAAGGAAAAAAGAAAAAAAATCAGTCATGGTTTAAATCAGTCTCAGTTATATTGAAGTTTAACATTCCTTGAGGAATGGGGGGACAATTCTTCACCAAGTGGGGAGCTTCCATAACTATTCTTCCTGATTTTATTGGTCACTAGGTCAGTTTTTATAGCTGGACTGTTTGAATTTGAGAGCCACTGCACAGAAGTTAAAATAATTCTATGACTTCAAATGCTTGCCACTTTCCTGGCTTGTAACAGGCAGATTTATAGCCAATATTCTGTAGAATGTGAGGCATGATGGGGCTGGTCTGATGTGAATGGAAGCTCTATAATTCAACATTGAAAGCAGAGATGAGTGAGGACTATAAGCCTTGTCTTTCTGGCCATGGGGAATGGATTTCTGTGCTACATTCTGTGACCTTTACAGTGTATTTAAATATGTTATGGTGTTCAAGGCAGCAGACTATACAGTTTAGACATTCTATGAAAGAAAGGAAAGGGAAATAAGTTCAATAAAGCCACAGGCTGCCTTTAGGGAAGACAGGTTTGTCTTTGAACCTGATAGGAAGAACTTGACTAAATATTTTCCAAACAGATGACTATTATTCTGGCAATCTAGAAGCTAAGATTCTGAAAGTAGAAGAATATCTTTTTGTTGATTTAGGACTATTCCTAAATTTGAGGTTTCATGGAAAGAGTAACTGAGTTCTGAAAGGGAACAGCAGATTGGACTGGGAAGATGTGAGCTCTTTTAGACTCTAAACAGGGTCTGCTGTGGAATATTGGAAGAGATTACTCTGGTTTTCCTCATACTTACAATAGGGAGGACACTCACAATTGTGAGCTTACTTAATAATTTGCCTCCATACCCTAGCTCCTGTGGGAAGAAGCTAGACTTCAGAGGAAGATGATTGAAAAGGAGGTACTGAATTCTCTGAGGAATCAAACCCTGTCTTCTACAAACAGAGAAGACAATAACTTAGCCCCTAATCTTTCCAGAAAAATAGAGTGTCCTTGTCAATCAGAAAAGGCAGATAGTACAGAGGACAAAACATGGAGTTTGGAGTAAGGAAGATATGAATTCAAAACCAGCCTCAGAAGCTGACTGTGTAACTCTAGACAAGTCACTTAACTTCTATTTGGCTAGGTGGTGAAGTAGATGGAGCACCAGCCATGGAATCAGGAGTATCTGAGTTCTAATTTGTCATAAGTCACTCTAGACTTAACCCTAATTGCCTCACATCCAGGACCATCTCCAGTCATCCTGAATCACATCTGACCACTGGACCCAGATGACTCTGGAGGAGAAAGTGAGGCTGGTGGCTTAGGATAGCAGCACCCTCTTCACTCAAATTACTTGTCATGGCATCACTTCCCTGATGTCATGGTCTTCTTCGAGAAGGAAGGACAAACATCATCATCAAATTCATTTCCTTGTCTGTAAATGAGAACATATTGAAAAAGAAAATGGCAACTACTCTAGTATCTTTGCCAAGAATGCCCATGGTCAAAAGTCCATGTGGTCACATATGAGACAGACATAATTGTACTAACTGAATAATAACAATAACAACATGATAGGCTTTGTGGAAAGTTCTAGGAATGCAAAGAAAAGGAACAATATTCCCAATCCCTATTGTCAAGGAACACACAGTCTAATGAATTACATTTTATGGGGATCAAGATCTGGATCCCATTCCTTTAATAGCTGATTATCGGTCCTGTCTTAGGGACTGGACTGCTGAGGAAGACCTATATTGCCTGAGCAGGAGATCATGAGTTTAAAGTTTAATCGTCATTTAGGTTCACCACTTTGTTTCATAAGATCAAGAAGGATTAAATGACTTTCCTATGGTTAAACAATAAGTAGTCAAGCTAGGATTCAAACTAGGCTTTCTTACTCCAAATTCAATTCTCTTTCTACACTAACATGATAACTCTCTTCAAAATTATGTTCCTATTTGAATCCTAAGAGGTCCTTGTCACTATCTCAGGTCTGGCCTTTGAACCCATACCAATCTTGTAACCACCCGTCAATTCCAAGGCTCCCAAGAAACAGAACAGGAATAAACCTAGAAAAAATGCTCCAAATCTCTAATAATTAGAGAAATTCAAATTAAAGCAATTCTGAGGTCCCATTTAATACCTATCAGATTAGCAGAGATAACAACAAAAAGAAAATGACAATTGTTGGAGGAGCACTGAGAAAATAAGCACATTGATGATACAGTGTCAGTGAACATGCATAGGTACAACCTTTCAGAAAGGTAGAGCACCAACAGTTAGTAAATAATACATATAGAATTACAACACCAGGCCTATACCTCAAAGAAATCAAAGAAGAAGGGAAAAGGTCCTAAGTGTATAAAACTATCTATAGCAACTCTTTCTGTAGTGTCAAAAAATTGATAATGAAGGGGATACTCATCAGTTGGGGAATGGCTGAACAAACTGTGGCAACTATATGAATATAATAGAATAATATTGTACTATAAGAAATGAAAGAAATAGATTTCAAAGAAAAGTGTAACAACTTGCATGAACTGATGTAAAGTAATGACTACCAGAAAAACAATTTATATTTCAACTTTAGTCTTATAAAAATGAACAATTTTGATAGATTTCAGAACTCTAATCAGTGAATAATTTCAGGGTACTGATTTAGAAGAACATTGTCGATCTCATGACAGAAAGATGATGGACTAATAAGCAGAAATTAAAATCGATTTTTGGATGTGACAAATGTAGGAATATGTTTTGTTTGACTATTTGTGTGGCACAAAGTTCGGATATTTCTTTTTCTAAATTAATGAAGGAGGTGCGAGAAAAAAGTGCATTTAATCTTTTAAAAATTACAAAATAAGATATAGAATAAGACATAATAAAAAGGTACAAAATAAATAATTATAGCAATAGGTAGAAATTCAGAGATGCAAGGGCTATTAAAGATCATTTAGTCAGACTGCCTTATTTTATATACTGGCATTGAGGCCCTGAAAGGCAGGTAGGAAGTGTAGTGGTTAAACTGAGGAGCCTAGAGTGAGGAAGACCCAAATATAAATCTGGAATCAGTTATTAGTTGTATGATCCAGGGTAAGTCATTTAACCTTTGTTAGTTTCAGGTTCCTCAACCATAAAAATTGGTATTAATAACAGCGCCTACTTTGCGGGGTTATCGAGAGGATCAAATGAGATAATATTTTAAAATTCTTGGCATATACCTGTTTGTTTATATCATAGTTGCTTATAAAAATATTTCTTTCCTTATCTCCCCTGAATGGGAGCATCCAAGTAAGTCCAGCATGACACAGGGAGTAAGTGGCAGAGCATGGATAAGACCCTAGGTTTCCTGAATCTTCATTCAAATTTCTCCCCAATAAAACATAAAGTATTCCAACTTTTAAAGCCACAGCCCAAATACTTCCTGGAGGTGTTCAGGAAATACGATAACATTTCCTGGTATTATGGAAAGAAAATTGTTGTCTTTTTTTGTGTTGGGTTATTTCTGAACATATTCATGACAGAGAAACGAAGCTTCTTTTAAGAGGAACCATATGCTGCATCTCTGATGTTAAAATTTAGCCACCACTGAATCATCTGGAAATGAAATAAAGGTTACAGGATTAAAAAAAAAATTAGTGATAAACATCATTTCCTTCCTCATTTCCTTAATTTAGAAATAGCTTCCTGGCTCTTGCTAAAACTTTTTTAGTAAGTTCATCCATTCATTCATTCAATAAATATTTCATTGCTAACTCTGTGTCCATGGATATTAGACATGATTGGTTGATTCAAAGAAAAAGAATTGTTCTTAATCTCAAGGAGTTTAAAGATCGCCCGAATTGAATTCAATTGAATTTTCTTGCTGTTGTTTGTGTTGATTGTATTCTTTGTGCAGAGCCCTATGACGACGACGAATGGAAAGAAAAATAATAACTAGAAATATAATATTTAAAAAATATTCCACTTGACCATCACAACTTTGAGGAGTGTTAGATAAATTAAGTCATATTGGGAAAGTATTTTGCAAAGTTTAAAGTGCTATATAAATACTAGATTTATTATTATTATTGTTTTTGTTGTTGTTGTCGTTCCCAATTTATAGATGAGACAGTGAAGTGGAAAGAATTGATGTGATTTGTTCAGGAACATACAACAACTACATATAGAAGGTAGACTTTAAATCCAGATCTTCCTTACATCAGCTTCATTGTTACAGTAGCATTACCCACTTGTCTAAACATGTCTCCTAAATCTATTTAAATTATAGTCTAGTATAAAAGTTTTTAATCTTTTTTTTATAACAGACCCCTTTTATAGTCTGATGAAACCTGTTGAATCTCTCCAAGAATATTTTCAAATGATCAAAATAAAATGTACAGAACGACAGAGGCTAAAGGAGATGTGAAATGCCAGTTAGAAAGAAAAGCTAGTGGAAAAATTGACTGAAGACAGAAAACCCGTGAAGGAAGTAATATAAAATGAAAGTGGAAATTCAGGTGGAAGATAGATTGATAGCTTTAGGTGCCTGGTAAGAAATTTATTATTTTTCTTAGAGGAAACAAGTAGCCACTGAAAAGTTTTGACTAAGGGAGAGAGCTAATTGGAGCTGTATGTTGGAAGAATTAGCTTTGCATGGGGTGGCTAGGTGGCACAGTGGATAAAGCACTGGCCCTGGAGTCAGGAGTACCTGGGTTCAAATCCGATCTCAGACACTTAATAATTACCTAGCTGTGTGGCCTTAGGCAAGCCACTTAACCCCATTTGCCTTGCAAAAACCTAAAAAAAAAAAAAAGAATTAGTTTTGCAATTGTATGGATTGCAGAGAGGGAAGGGGAGGGGGAGGGGAGAGAGGGAGAGAGAGAAGAAAGAAAGCAGAGACATGATGACATGATGAGGGCCTGAATGTGGCTGTGAGTAGAAAGGAAGGAGCGAATATAGGAGACATTATGGAGATAAAATTGAAAAGATTTGTATTTTGGTTGATTATGGGAATCAGGGGTGTTAGGAGTGTAGGCGAAAGACTGGAGACTGATATATTTTCAACAATAGAGACAGTTGTGGATGAAGTCACGTTCTGGGAGGAAGACCACGATAATGGAATTCTTTATGTAGTGACTTGTGTTTGGGAGAGGATCTTGGCAAAGGTTGGTGAAAAATAGAAAGGTACAGGGTATTGGATTATGGCAATTCCCTCTTAATTTTGATGCCCTGTGACAAAGTCACAGTCCAGTCACCCCATCTATATTTGAGGAAGGGTAGGTGGTAGAAAAGAAACATGAGACAACACATGGAGGTTCAAAAATTCAAGGGATAATTCCAAATAGAAAGTTGATCATTTTGACCAAAGGTAATGGTTTGATATCATAAAGTAGCAAGAGATAAAGCTAGAAAAATAGGTTGGGTCCATATTGCAGAGTCCTTGAATACACACTAGACTAAAGAATTGAAACTGTTGGAGGGCAAATGGGAGCCACTGAAGATTTTTGAACAGGGACATGGCATGGTTAATATTTTACATTAGAATGGTTCATCTATCATCTATCATATAGAATTAATTTGGGGGTGTACAGGTTGGTTTAGTTAGATTTAAACATGAGGTTCTGAAGATCTTACTTTTCAGGGTGATTATAGGGACTACCAAGTCAGTCTAACTTCCTGAACTTTAGTTCAATAATTAAATCATGACTCTCCAAACATCTTCCTGTATGCTCTCCTGTCATTATGGATTGAAATAACATGCTTTAGGATGAGTACTGGAACAATGCTGACAGTTCTTGTTTTATTCTTTGGGTAAAAAAGTAGCTCTCTGAAAATTCTTTTCACTTAAATACCATCCTTCTATCAGTATTATTCTCTTTCTGTTTCTTTTCCTCTTGTTCTAAATATCAAGTAGCATTTTTTTTAAGAGGACTCAGAATAGGCTAACAATTTGTGTTCGTGGTCGTTGGCTTAATGTGAGTCCCCAGCTTTGTATACATTTGTTTCCCAGCTCCTAATAGTCATATAGATGTCTATTGTACTATTTAATTCTGTACTGTACTGTAGCATGGAAGCTATGGTGTGAGTCCTTTTCTCATGGCATAACCTTCTCTGCAACTGTGGGACTTCCAGAGGAGCAACCAGCATCATTTCCTCTTCCCTCTTCTACATTTGTAGCCTGATGAGATCCAGTTCTTTCAAAGTCCTGTATCAGTGCCTCATTCTGGCATGGGGCTGATGCTGAGTTTTTGAAAGCTTTGTGTAGGGACTTGGCAGTTGAGTGCATTTGTCTATTGATGTAGGATCTAGCCAGTTAAGTTCAGGGAAGCTTATCATTAGAAGGTTGACCACCAGGTTGTGATTGGGGCGGGGGGATGGGGTGGGAACAGCAAATAAAGATCTTACATGAAAGACCTTGCACCATTATGGCTCTGCACAGGTGGAAGGAATATACCCACTAATAAAATCATAGAAATTTCAAAATGAATATGGGTTAGGTGTCAATATTAATAGCTAGGGAATTCTTGGAGAGGAAAGGGATCAACAAAGGTCTACCTGAAAAGGAGGTATCTGGAAGGAGACAGAGGTAGTCTTAAGCAAATCGCTTTGATCCTGATTGGAGATTTATGAGTTGAGTATGTACCTTTCCATCATTCTTAGGATCTGCTGGAAAGTTTTAGCATTGAAACTTGTATAGAGGGTTGAAATCCTCCCTTAAACTTATTAGAGTGACTTTAGATGAGTCACTTTTGTCTTTCAAAGTTTCATTTGCCCTGTCTATAAAATAGTATTGTAATACTTGTGCTAACTGCCTCATAGCGTTACTGGGAGTAAAGAACTTTGCAAGACTTACAGCAGTAGGAAATGTGAATTAATGTTTGTTGCTTTTATGTTCACATCTTTTTCTTTTTTATATAAATATTTTGTTTTCCAATTATATACAATAGTAGTTTCTATCAATCGTTTTTACAAGGGTTTGAATTTTATAATTTCCCCCTCCCTCCCTTTCCTTTCCCCTCCCTCCCTTCCCTTTCCCCTAACAGAAACCAATCTGATAGCCTTTACATTTGTTTCCATGATATGCATATATCAAAACTGAATGTAATCACATCTTTTTCATTGGAGTTCAGATGGAAACATTTCTGGGACAAATCATTATTTTTTGATACTTAGTATTCTGCAGACAATTGCACAGATGAATAATAGTGATGCTTTTTGTAGTTGGATTAAAGAATTAGTATATAAACCAGCATCTGTGGCAAAAGGCTAGTAAACAGAGAGGACCACAGAACTGAAATTCATCTAATCCTGTTCTCACATTGCTTTTATTTTACTCTGCTATCTCTCTATATTTTGAAAGCTTTTAATTCTTGAGAGCATAGAGGCTCTGAATATTTGGTATTAAGAATTGTTCTTAGATTTCTTTTAAAATGTCCTTAGATTTCTATGAGCCAATCAATATTATGTCTGGTAGTTATGGGCAACTATTGGGTCAATGATAATGGTCATGTTTCAGTAGAGTTTAGTGGCTCAATTTTCCAGGATATTTTGCCCATATTCATAGTATAAGGGTTTGTTATCTGTCAGTATATGAAATATAGTGAATCATATTTTGTGAGGCATTTAAAAGGCCCTAACTTTTACAGCCTGTAGTGATGGGCTGGTTACACAATCTCCACCACTGTCTTGAATATATCACATTGATTACAAATTCTTACTTCCTTAAGAATCATTAGGGCAAGGGGCGGCTAGGTGGCGTAGTGGATAAAGCACCGGCCCTGGAGTCAGGAGTACCTGGATTCAAATCTGGTCTCAGACACTTAATTACATAGCTGTGTGGCCTTGGGCAAGCCCCTTAACCCCATTTGCCTTGCAAAAAAAAACCTAAAAAAAAAAAGAATCATTGAGGCAGCTAGGTGGCACAGTGGATAGAGCACCAGCCTTGGAGTCAGGAAGGACCTGAGTTCAGATATGGCCTCAGACACTTAATAATTACCTAGCTGTGTGCCCTTGGGCAAACCCTTTAACCCTAGTGCCTTGCAAAAACCTTAAGAAAAAGACAGAATGATCGTGACAATGACCTGACCCTGAATTGCCACTGTAAGCCTATTTCAATAAAGAAATCTGTAAAACTCAGTTATTATTTCTTGCAAATGCTTCTCATGAAAGGCAAATACCAACTTTTAGTTCCCTTCCAAAAATTCTAAATCATCACCTTGCTACCTTCCTTTACTATTGTTTTGTAAAGTGATGTCTACGTATTTCCAAAGTATATTTATTATTTTTAACCTTTTATTGTGAATTCTAAACATATCAGTAATCTTCATTTTTGGAATGAAAGTACCACTCTTACTCTGCCTAAGTGATGTGTGTGTGTGTGTGTGTGTGTATGTGTGTGTATACTAAATATAAAGTATATATATGTATATATATAGTTATTATTGTATGAATTTTTAGGAAATACTTTACAAATCTCTTATGGTCTAATTTATATTTCTGAAGGTTTAATGTTGCATTGGTATTAGTAGATTTTCACATGTTCTTCCAGGTTAGTTTTGATTTCAGGATGCATGTAAGTCTCTTAGTATAATCAGCCATACACTTATTGATATCCTTTATATTCAATGCCTGGTAGAGGACCCCAAGGTATTTGGAGATCACCTTAATTATTGCTTCAATGTGACCTCTGGATTCAAGCTTGAAGTCTTCAGTCTTTATCTTTCTATGTTTTTAATGAAGTTAACATAATAAAATGAAAACCACTTTATATCTTTTCTTGGTCTTAATAAAATTAAGAATTTTGTTCTTACTGGGTCCAAAAGTCATTTTGATATCTTTGGAGAAACATTTCAGAAAATGAAACAATTGTTTAGTGTGTTTTGCTCTTGACTCATATACAGTAGTTTGATGTCATCTATATATGTTAAATGATGTTTTAATTAACTCCTTTAATTTAGAAATTATTCTTATTTCTATTTGGAGAGATGCTAATCATTTTAAGACTAGCCATAACCTAAGTAAGCTTAATCTGAGTCCCTGAAAAATACCTTGTCAATTGTTAATGACATTAGATTAGTGAAATTTTTTTTAGTAGAGAAGAGTTTCCATGTGGACATGAAACACTCTAATGTTTCTAATTTTGACTCAGTTTTAAATATTTTGTCCATGTAAATAAGCTAGGAATATGAATGTGAGTCAAAAGCTTTGCAGTAATCAATAATGATATTATAGTTATTTTAGTACTTTGGAGCAACTTTTTAATAATTATCAAATCAATAGCAAATAATAAATGTATTAGTATAAGTAATAGTACGTTGATCTCCCCCTCATAACTTTTTGACATAGTTTATTTTTACATTTTAGTCAATCTATTTCCTTTTAGAAAGAGGGGATCTTTTGATAATAGTTTCATAGTACCATTGTTAAAAAAAAAGGAGAAATATAAAATTTGTGCCTGAGAGAAAGCTAGTAGAGTTATCTAGTTTTTTTTTTTTTAGGTTTTTTTTGCAAGGCAAATGGGGTTGGGGCTTGCCCAAGGCCACACAGCTAGTTAATTATTAAGTGTCTGAGGCCAGATTTGAACCCAGGTACTCCTGACTCCAGGGCCGGTGCTTTATCCACTGTGCCACCTAGCTGCCCCAATTACCTAGCTTTAATCATCCAACCTTGACACTTTCCAGATTAGCAGAGAAGCTAGAATTACTTCCCTTAATATAACTGCTTTTTTGTTTCTGTTTCTCATTTGATCTAACTTCAGTTGTTGTTTGTGTTGGACTTTTTATGACTGCATAGACTGAAAAATTTCCACATCTCTTGTCATTTGTTTCTTTACGTCTTAAGTCTCTATTAGTAGAGATGATGATGATGATGATGATAATGATTTTTTATTATTATTATTGTTTTCCTTTTGACTGCTTCATTAGATCATTTTCACAATAACTGCAGGAGGCAGCCCTCAAATCACTGTTTATGGAGAAAATCTCTCTGGTTCACCACATCATAGAATAGTTTTATTCCTGAAAAATGAAAATGAAAAAGTTAATATCACATCCCAGGAAACTCATCCTTTGCATGACAGGGATTTGTCTTTAGGTCATATTCCTTTGAAAAGAGGCTTGTCTTTCTTTTGTCTAGACCCATAGGTACCTCCCATTGCTATCCTAAGACTGTGATCTTCAGCCTTTCTTCATGACCCAGAAGTAAGATTCCCATGGAGCAGATTCTGATACTGACTAGAGTTTCTGTAGAAGGGGGGGAAAATCTCTCTCTGTCTTCCAGTAAAAATAGTAACTGGGACAACCATATTTTCATGGGCTCATTGAGAAAGAAAGGTTTTATTCTTTATCATTCTTGGGATTGATTCTGAAAATCTGAAAGTTGTTTCTATAGGCAAAAGTATCCCCCTCATTGGAAAAAGTCTATTTGGAAGATGAAAAAAAAAGAACCTTTTTTATTCCGTGTATAACTTTATAAAAAATCGTGATCATCCCTACTCCTCCATAGCAACTTCACAAATTGTTACCAAGATAACATTTTACTTTCCCACTGAAAATTGGTATGTCCTCAATCCTCTCTTAATCACGCATAATTTTTGCCAGAACATCTCCCATCTGAATAGTCTCCAGTAAGCCTAGCACTGTTGGGGGAAGAATAGGATTTTCAGTCTCAAGGCATGTAAGGAAAATGAAATCTACTTTCCTTTATGTTAGGGATCAAGTTCAGAGAGCTTGGATGCTTCCCAGCAGTTTAACTGTTTCTTGACTTCTGTCTTACCTTAGGTTCACCTTCTCCTTATTATCCAACTCTTTTATGAGAATCCCTCCTAATTAAACAGAAATGAGGAATCTTAAACCTGAAAGTCCACAGAGATATAAAATCTTGCAAATTTAGTTATATTTTTCATTTGATTCCCCTACTTACTAACCCACTAACCCAAATATTTTCTCATCTAATTCATTTGGAACAGACTTATGAGACTTTTAATTTTTACCATTCATTGATTCTAAAAATATTCATTAAGTATCTTCCGCATGCTGAGCATTATGTTGAGTACTGTGGGAAATCCAGACTTTAAATAAGGAATATCCCCTGACTTCATGCAGTTTACAATCTAGTTCTACAGAGGGATTAGTTATAAACATCCCTATTTTTGGCACATCTCTTTTTATTATACCAAAAGAGTTACTGCTATTCTGCTATTGCTGCTACTACTGTGTGTATGTGTGTGTGTGTGTGTGTGTGTATACATGAAAGAGATTTATATATGCATCCACAAAAGATTAATTGTAAAACTAGTCAGTTATTTTAAGTTAAATTATTTTGATTTGATTAAGTCATCAATAGCTAGAAATGGTGTTTAATTGCTATAAGAATGAATTTTATTTATATGTATATAAACATTTTAAGGGACATATGTATGCATACAAATAGACACATACATATCTACACACATATACACATATATATGTATATATTAAAGTGTGTATGTATTTGTGTGTGTGTGTGTATGTGTATGTATGTATAAACATCTTAGAGACAAACTCCAGGTTCAGACACCACTTTTAGCTCTGGAAACTGAAACAGAAAGTGTCTTAAATCAACAGATAAACATACATATACAATCACAGTCATGCACATTAAAATTGTGTTCTGAGTCAATCTTTTCGTTGGTGGAGGGTCAGCACAGTGGAAAGAGCATTGGCCCTGAAGTCAGAAGGACTTGAGTTCAAATCCCTTCTCAGACACTTGCCACTTACTAGCTGTGTGACCTTGGCCAAGTCACTTAACCCTGATTGCCTCACATCCAGGCCATCTCCAGTTGTCCTGATTCATATCTGGCCACTGGACCCAGATGATTCTGGAGGAAAAAGTAAGGCTGGTGACTTAGCATAGCTCCCCCTCACTCAAATCCAATTGACGTACTTGTCATGCTATCATCTCCCCTGATGTCATGGCCTTCTGTGAAAATGAAGGACAAACATCATCATCTTGGTTTAATATTTGAATTGTGATTAGGAAGGGTGAACAGTGAAGGATGAGGTTAAGAGAGTTAAATGACTTGTACAGAGTCACACAGCTATTATGTGGCAAATATAGGACTTAAATCCTGGACTCCCTATCTCTGAGGCTAGCTTTCTCTCTGCCCATTAATAACAATGATTACCCTTTTTATGGAAGTACAAATAGAACCCTGATTCATGAATTTGCTAATTTTTGTATCCACACTTTGTCTTTAACCCATAACCTATTTATTGATATAACCATAAAGTGTATACATAATACTTAAAAACAATATCTATAGATTATACCAGTGAACATTCACAAGTCCAATAGTAATTAACAATAGCTAAAGGAATGAATTTTATTGGAGGCCATCTGCTTAGCTCATCATCTATCAGAATCATTTATTAGCTTTTGAGAAATACAGTGACAATGAGAGGCTGTTTGGCTACTATTACCAATTGAGAATGTATGGATGATTGTAGATACTCCCTAGATATTTCTTGAATTAACTTGATCATCATTTTGTCAACATTCATTAAGCTACTAAACTGAAAAGTAGAAACACGAAGAAAAGCAAAACCTGCCTCTTCCCCTAGGGAGCTTGTCTTTGAATGGGGCAGACAACCATACAAAAAGAAACGTGATATTTGTATAGACTGTGCTTGTATTTGACCCTTTGAAGCCTTTACTTAGTTTCCTTTTGCTCTTCACAGAAATAATGAGCACGATTCAGTCAACTTGGAACCCTTTATACCTCTGAACATCAATAGCAGAGGCGTGAGTGAACCCTAGAGTTCCTTGATCCTCTTCCAAATCTGTTAGGCTATTAACATTTTGAGGGGATATGTTATTTTGTTGGAAGCAAAAATAGCCTCCAACAAGTAAATAATTGAATTTATCTAAGTAACATCAGATTAGCTAAATGGTACATTGATTAGAATGCTGATCTGTAGTAAGGAAAATTCATCTTCCTGAATTCAAGTCTGACTTCAGATACTTATAGTTATGTGACCCTGAACAAGGTATTAAACCCTATTTGCCTTGGTTTCCATATCTAAAAAATTAACTGGAGAAGGAAATGGTAAACAAGTCAGTATCTTTGACAAGAAAAACCACAAATAGGCTCCCCAAGTCATATGAGACTAAAAATGATTGAGCAATGAAAAAGTAACATTAGTCACCAATTTATTAAGTCCTTACTATGTGATTCTACTATTCTCAGATGATGTAAAGAAAGGGAAATAAATCTCAGTCCCTGCTCTCAAGAAACCCCCAATCTAATGGAGGAGACAATGGGTAAACAAGCAAACAAGCTATAAGCAGGAACATATAAAAGATTTATGCATTTATTTAACACATATTTACTAAGCATGCACTCTTTTCACGCAAGTGATTTAGTTCATTTAGGAGACATTTATAGATCTCTTACTATTTTTAGGTTTTTAGGTTATATGATGTGGGAGTTAAAGAAAATTAAGGACATCATCCTTACCCTCATGAAATCTATAGCCTAGCATGCGAGATATATACATACTTATTAAAATATAAAGAAGATTCTGACCGTTGCCACAAAAAATGGTTAGATTACATAATCTCTAGTATCCAAACTCGGGTATCTAGGAATCTATAATTGAAAGTGGGTACTGGCAGAAACAATTCTGGAGTTCTTAGGGTTCAGCTACCTGTGCTAACCTGGTGGTCAGAGTAAATATTTATAAGTATCTCCCACATGTCAGAAATTAGGATACTAATAAAAAAACAGGAAAAAGACAATTCTTGCCCTCAAGGAGATTACAATCTACTGAAGTCAGTATATTAAAGAAAGCTAAAAATTGTGGAGGGAGATTCTTTTTTGTGAGAAGACCAAGGCTGTACCCAAAGGCAAGAGGGGTCTCAGACCTAAAGGAAGACTCTCTATGACACTATCCAGTTCCCTGTGAAAGATGCTGAGCATGGAACTTGTACCTAGCAGTGGTTCCAGGTGAGTAGGAGTAGCTCTCATGTGACAGTCTTTGTTCAGAGAATCCAGAAGAACACTTGATTCTAGTCATATGAAAACATTCTCTGACCTCCTGCTTCCATGTCATTTCCCTCCAGTCACTTTTCCAACAGCTGGGATGGCCCATCACTCACTTGTTTTACCTGGAGCCTCATTTATTTTTCCTTTCTTCCTCAGTAATCCTGCAAAGGTAGAAACATCAGCAGGGAGCTATAGCTGTGGCCCCTTGTAGTTCTCTATCTGCATTGATGGCAGCCTTGAAGGAACCAGTTCACCTGCTACCTGTGTTCTATTTTTTTTTTAGTTTTTTGCAAGGCAATGGGGTTAAGTGGCTTTCCCAAGGCCACATAGCTAGATAATTATTAAGTGTCTGAGGCTGTATTTGAACTCAGATACTCCTGACTCCAGGGCCTATGCACTATACACTGTGCCACCTAGCCTCCCCCCTGCTGCCTGTGTTGATCGAAGCCTTGTAGGAACCTGTTCACTTGATCCAGGAAATATTTCCATGAGCAAAATGACATTGAGTGTCAAAGGAATTTAGATCCCCCAAAAAAGCTGGCTTGCTCTCATTTACACATACCATTGCATAGAAAAAGGTTTAATTTAAACCTCTTCCTGCTTACCTAAAATATGGTATTCAGTCTCCCAAAGTAGGAATTGGCTGTCTACTAGAGATGAAGAGGTGCCATGTTGAGACAGTCTGCCGGCTGTCTACCCACAGTCAGCCAACAGTGGTGTGCCACTGTCTGTGTGTTGTCTTGGCTTGTGACACTGAGTGCAAGATGCCATCCACCAAAGAATACAGGGGGTATTGGGATGTTGGGGAATGTTTGTACATGCTGCCCTGCCTGACACTCATTCTGTGTTAATTAGAGACCCCACTGAAGAATTACAGTGATGTCTGAATGTAGAAAGGAATCTTCATTCATGTTGAACAATAACTGCAGCATGAACAAAGGCCCCTACCTGGGAGCTTCATGGCTCATTCTCCTGCTTCCAAGTAGAGCATACCTGTTCAACCTTGGCTCCAGATGCATGTTTCCACATAGACCTTTTGGAAGGTGCCCTTGCTATCATAGGCAGTATAATCCCATCCCCCCCCTCTCTCCACCTCCACTCTTCAGTGAAATTTTGTTTCTGGAGGTTTTGACATTCTTGAGTCACCAGAGTTTCTGAAATAAGTCCAATTTTCTGAGGCAAAAACGTCAGCTTGGTGCAATCTGGCCTCTTGCAAAGGCTGTCAGAGATGATTCAGGTTTGAGTAGGAACATGGCTCTCTTAAACTAAATGATAGCGTAAAGTGTAACTGGTGAGGGCGGTGGACATATTTCCTCAGAACCATCATCATAGAGTCAGCCTCAACAGATCCTAGGTTGTTAGAGAGTTTTGAGATCACATAAATCCATCTGTCCCCCTCTTCCGTTTCACAGAGAAAGAAACTGGGATGGGGGAGAGAAAGTAGATTGTACAAGGCTACCAAAATAGCCAGGATTAAGATCCAGGTTCTTTGACTCCACATTCATTTCTCTTTCTACTCCACCATTCTGCCTTTCCATGTTCAGCTAGATTTGAAGGGAGTTTAGTCTTCTGTATAATTAAAGGTTAAAGTGACCCTAAAGTCCTTTCCTGTCTGTCATTATAGATTATATTGAATTGCACAATGGTTAGAGCACTGGATTTGGAATCAGAAAGTTTTGAAGTTATGTGACCCTGATCAAGTTATTTAACTTCTACCCAACTCAATTTCCTCATCTGCAAAATGGGGAATATTAATAGAACCTATGTCACAGAGTTGTGAAGATCACGTGAGCTAAGAAATGTTAAAAAAAGGCTTTGAAATCCTTAAAGTGTTGGTGTTATGATTTTTGTTATTATCATTATCATCATATTATTATTGTTTTCAGTTCTGCTCTTGGAAAGTCTTGGTTCCTAGGAAAATGATATTCTAGAACCAGCGACACCTAAAATTGTTACAGTTGCTTTTACTACTGTTGTCATTATTATTATTCGCAGTTCATATTTTGTAAAGTTTGATAGTTTTTAGTTCCTAGGAATATGTACTAGTAACATATTGCATTACTATTGTTTTTGTAATTTTATTATTAATTCCCTCTTCTGATTTTGGAAAGTGTAATAGTCCTCGGTTCCTAGAAAACTACCAGAATTCTCACATCAGATTTCTGTCCTGCAATGTAGTTTGATTAGATCAACCAATTAGTAAACATTAATTATCAAGTGCCCATTCAGTGCAAGGAACCACTAGGAGCTAGGTTTTGATGAGAAATCCTGAAGAAATAGAATGATTAGGTCTTCATAACCCCCTGAACCCTTCCTCTTGTTTCTGCAGCCCGTGATGTGCTCCCTGCACCACCAAAGAGCTGTTGGACACGACTTTCATTTGAGAGATTCTCCCAAAGCTCGCTCAAAATTTTCACTTGCAATGTCTGGAAAGACCGGTGTCTTAAAAAAAAAATCCTCCACCATCTCCCACAATCTAAAGATTAAAGTCCAGACATTTGCTTGGAATTCAAAATCCTCCATAGTTTGGACCCAACCTTTCTATTTCTACTTCTCTCCTTTGGTATCCCCCTATACAAACTACTTAAGTTTGAATTTACTTCATTGAGTAGGAGGAATGCTTAATCTGAAGAAGAGAAGCCATAAAGAGAATGCAGAAGCTAATTTAAGTATTAAAAACGTTGTCACTTCAAAGAATGATGATTTCATCTTTAGAAAAACTGGAGGGACCATGATAGCTGATTTCAAGTATTTGAAGGTCTATGTATAGAAGAGAGAGATTAGATTTTTCTGCCTGTCTCTTGGTTGGGAGTTGGTGTTAGTGACGTTTCGAAATAGGGGCAATGGAAATTTCAAAGAGCTAAATTTTGATTTGAAATAAGGAAAAAAAACCTTTCCTAACAATAAAATTATCTGAAATTGGAATGGGCTGTTTCAAGAAGTAGCAAGCTCCTCCTTATTAGAAATCTTTAAGTAATAATTGATTGACCACATGAGCTGTAGTAACAGTTACTAGGTTAACTACTAAGTAGCACATTGAATAGAGTAACCTAGTTCAAATCCTGTACTCTCTGTGTGTGGTTCTGGACAAATCACTTAGTTTCTTTCTTTCTATCTGCAAAATAAGGATTATAAATTTTACAGGCTTTAAGGAGCTTATAAATACTAGTGATAACTTGTTGTTGGAGATTCTTCAGGTATGGGTTAGTATATGACTCCAAAGATCCTATCCAACTATCAGTCAATAAACATCCATTAAATGCCTTCCAGGCACTGGGCTGGGTTTTTTGAAAAAAGGTGAAAGATAATATATCCTCAAGGGTTCTAAAAACTTACTCTTGGATTTTGTGATTCTGGAAAAGATCTGAGCTGATAGATTTGGCATTAGAGGGCATCTTTAGAGACTAAAGAAATTGAGACCAAGAAAGGTAAAGGAATTGGCAAAAGGCACATAATGAGTAGAAAAAGTCAAAATTTAGACTCAAGCCTTGATTGCAAATTCAGAAGTCTATTCACTATATGATTCTGCCTTTTTATTTGCCTCCTCTATTAAAAACAGCCTATGAACTTGTTCTTGACCATGCTTTTGCTCATGATTTTAGCCTCTTTTTCTTCCATTTATTGGAATCCTCTCCATTCTTCAAATCTACTTCAAGCATATCTTCCTCCACGAACCTTTACAGATACCCCAGCCTACATTGATCTTTCTTGCCTCTGGACTCCTGCAATACTTTCTGTCCTTAGTATTTGTCTGCTACATCATACACTGCTTCTTATAGGTATGTTTTATAGGTTTATGTTTTGTGTTTCCATCTAGTTTATGAGTTTTCCAAGGGCAAAAGAATGTGTTTTCTTTCTTGTATTGCTCTCCTCTCCTCCCCATAGTACTTAGCACAGGGACTGAACACCCTCTTTTTGGGGTTCAGAAGAATCTTATTGATGATCTGCTTCTATCTCCGGTTTGGCTCTTCCTTTGAGCAGATTTTTGCCCTCTGTTTCCAGATTGAGTGGGTCTCCCTGGAGCTTTCAGTGGTGGGAGGTAGTCGTGGATCCCCTCTTTACATGCTACCTGCTGCTTTGAGTCACAATTTCTATTTTGGAAAGAGAAATTGAGCCTGAGTCAAACTGAATGCTCTGCATGGTGGGCGACTTGGAGGAGGAGGGTGTGAAGGTTGGAGTGTGACTCAATACCTGGAAAGAAGAACTTTTGGTTAGGAGTAGAGAAGGTAAAGAGAGATTCAGGGTCTTGTACCTCTCATCCCCAAGGAATTGCCTGGCATGGGACCCAGGAGATTGCATTTCTAGTTCCTGATTTGCCACTGATTTATTAACCCTTCTTTGCCTCTTTTTCCTCATTTGTTAAATGTACGTATTAGATTGTGCAGCCTAGAAAATTTCCTTTTTTGTGACATTTTCTAATTATTCAGCAAGAGGATAGGGCATTATTCTTTATACTTTCATTGTTCAATTTTCTGAACATCCCTAATCTAGAGTTGACTTTGGAGTTCTAGAATTAGATGTCTTAAACTTAGCATTCTAATGCTGAACAAACAGTAAATGAAGCTAGATGGTGCAGTGCTGTGCCTGGAGTTAAGAAGACCTGAGTTCAAATCCTACCTAAGACATTTTAACTTCTATCTTACTTTCCTCAATTGTAAAATGAGGAAACAGCAATAGCCCCTATCTCCCAGGGTTGTTGTGAGGATCAAATGAGGTAATATTTATAGAACATTTACCATAGTGCCTGTCACATGGTTAAGTACTATATGAATTTTAGTAATATCTATTCTTTTATGAATTAAGCATATCTACCTATTTCCTGCAGTTTCCCTATTTGTAAAAATAATGAACAAGGAAATGGCAAACCACTCTGGTATCTTTTCCAGGAAAACCACAAATGGGATCATAAAAAGTCAGACATGACTGAAACAACTGAACAACACAACTAGCCTTTCAGTCAGAAAGCATCTTAGGGTGATGAAGAGGCAAGCAGTTCTTTTAGGAGTTTGGCAATTTTGAGCCTTGAGGATGCTTTGAGAGAAGGTTATATGTTGGTAGAGACATACGTAGGATGCATGACTAAGGCTTAGCCCAGGGGTGAAAAAATTCAAAAGGCCACTGATGGTGCTTATATTCCTCCAAGGAAGAGATCAGGAACAGAGCCTTGTAGAGGGGTCAGGGATTTAATTGTGATTGGGTAGATCCACCTAGTCGCTAATGGTAGGATAGTCAGTCACACAGTAGGATGGTAGGATTTGAAAAGAGAGTCAGGAATAGTGAGACCTCAGCTTTGGTCAAGTCTTGGGCTGGAGAAGAAGACCAGTTACCCTTCCCCAATCAGCTGACCACCTCAAGCACTAACATGTTATTTTCCCTTTAGACAAGGGATAACATAGGGTGCCTTAGCTCTTGCTAGAGTAAGTATTATGTTCTTACAAGATGAAATCTAACAAACTTTTCATCCCTCCAAATTTTGCTTTCTCTGGATTTTTAACTTTTATCAAGTTGGATGAGGATAATGGGACAAGGTGAGTCAACAGGAGGACTAGGTTGAAAGTATAAAGGGCCACTGTAGGAGTTGATAATTACTAGCATTTAGAAAGTTTTAGAAAGCACTTTATAATTTTTCTCTCATTTTATTCTTTTAACAACTTTGTTAAATAGATGCTATTATGCCTCATTTATAGATGAAGAATCTGAGGCAGACAGACTCAGCTAAGGTCATAAAGCTAATAAAGTATCTGAGACTAGAATGAAACTCAGGTCTATTTGACTTCAGGTCCAGAACTCTAACCCTTTCTCATTGAGTTTCCAATTGTTTGGGATCCCTGAACCCTACAAGGAGTAAAGATTAGTTTGCCCTAAGAAATAGGAAATGCTTTTCCAGACCTAGAAGTTCTTTAATACAGCTTCCTCTCAGTCTAGTCTTGGTAAGAAATATTATTGGGGAGGTAGTCTGAGAATGTGACCTAAGGAAAGACAAGGGAAGGAAATATTCTGTCAATTTGTTTTGGCAGATAATATCCTCCTGAACTTTCTTTTAAAGTTTTGCCCTACTAAGCTACCCAAACTTTATCAAAGATCAGAAACTTATCATTGGGAGTCAGTACTAAACTTGGGACTGGTGTTTTTAGAAAGACAAAGGGGTTCTACTTCTCCTTTCAGCTGCTTGGTTGTGAGACCAAGGACCACTTCTTTGAAAGGGTTTATGCCCTTATACACTATAGGGAGGTCACATTTCAACAATCTGATTAGAAGAGTATTGAACTATGTTTCAGGAAACTTGGGTTTTTGACCTTGTTTTGACATGAATTTAATGCTGATTTTCTATTTCCTACTCTAAAAAATGAGGTGGTTGCAACTAATGATCTTTAAAATCCCTCCTAGTCCCAATAGTTTAGGTTTGAGTTCCATTTGACTCGCTTTCAGCACATTTAAATCCATCTCAGCCCAGTCTCAATTTCAATAAGAGGTAAATGAAGTTTCTTTTGTGTCCTTGGTCAAGTTATTTTCCCTCTCTGGGGGTCTCAGTTTCTCTCTATATAAAATCAAGGGACTGGGAAAGATGATTTCTAAGGTGTCTTTCAGATGAAACATGATTTTTGAGGATTTGGGGTAGGAGGTAGTTAACATTCTTCTTTTGATTCCCCCAAATGTGTCTACTTGATATTAATCAGTTAAAATAAAAAGTTATCAAATATCCCATTTCCTTATGGGAAGAAAGGTTGTCTAGCTTCATGGAGGCCTGGTACTTCAGAACTGCATATTGTACCTACTAGATACAGGATTAATCTCTTGAAAGGTGGCACTATCATGTTGAGGAGATGAAATGAAAAAAGCATTTATGAAATCCTTACAATGAGTTAAATTCTAGATATGCAAGTATAAAAGATGCCCTCATAGAACTTACATTTAATTCAATCTTGGGAGACTTGTGATAGGGGAGTGGTGGCATAGGAAGTATACATTAATCTAGAAAATTATCTAAATAGTGAATTGGACCATTGGAGAATCTATTGATATACCCTATTCAGGGACAATGACAATGTTGATTTGGTCATGGTCCACAGTTCCAGAACTGGAGAACTGGGTCAGGGGAGGGAAGGGTATGGATTGGTTGAATAGGTTGAAGGAGAGATGGCCTGAGAATAGGGAGTGATAGAAAGTATGAGCAAGGATTTACTGAAACAATATTCTCCTTCATGTAGACATCCATCAGATTTTGCTCCCAAGAAAGTTATAGTTTAAATAGGGTGCATATGAAAGTATCATAGAAAAGATTTCTCATCATGGATGTAAGAGAATTTTTCAGAAATCTTTTCATTGTATTCCCATTGCCTATCATAGTACCTTGCACCCAATATATACTTGTAGGATTGGATTGGGTCTATTAAAAAGGTTGGTTTAGGTCTAGACAGTCCTTTGCATTCTGTTGTGATCAGCACAGAGAGAAGGTATTATATTTTAGTAAGGAGGAAGAGTGTTCACAAAGGAGTGGAGGTGGAAGATTCCCACTCCTGTTTGGATTACCTTAGCACCCCCTCTCTGTAAAACCCCCATATTGTCCATTTTTCCTGGCAGAAGACTCAGCCCTCCTGCAACCAAGTCCCCCCAGGGGCACTGAGGTAAACAATAAGTTCAAAGTAAAGTGATTCCTACCAGCTGTTCTCTCTGTTGCCAAACTCTAGGCCTCAAACCCCATAGGTCTGGTCTGATCTGACCGTCTAATTAGAATAGAAAGTCTTTTCTCTGAACTTCTTTGAGCAGCTCACTCACTCTCTCTGCTGGCTGATTCTTGTGCAGAATCCCAGTGAAGAGGAGAAAGGACAGAAAGTTATTAAATTTGTAAATCCAAAAATCTCCCCTCTCTATATGATGAGAGCTTGCCCTGTAAAAACCCTCTCCTCACTCAGTTCTACTCTTATGTCCAAAACAGGGCCAACCTATGTTCTCTCTCTCTCTCTCTCATTCCTCCTCTTCTTCATTTTGTTCCCCCCCTCTAAGCATTGTTCTGACTTGGCTGGGCTTGGGTCCCATTTCTCTATCTACCAGCCGGTCTATTTTATGTCATAGAGGGAAATGATTTAGTCCATTAAAGTGGAGGAGACAGAGAGCAGGGAGGGTTACCTTTACCACTCTTCCCTTGGCAAGCTTACCCCTGCTCAGAGGGAGACCTTTGCTGCAGCCAAGATACATGCAGCACCTGTTTCGACAGAGATATTTTGCAAGAGATAAATTTCTGAGAACTGCAACTGTAGAATCTTAACAAAAGAAAGGATGAGAGAGATATGATCAAGTGTGGGCTGGTGAATCAATATAAATAAATTATGTCTTCTTTGTTATTACGTCCTAGGCTACATGATAGAAGGCACTTAAATCACATCACTACCAGCCACTAGGGGTTATATTCATTTGCAATGAGTTATAGAGAGACAAAGTTCAGATTCATTTTATTTTAGGCAACCCAGAGAGAATATTGGCTTGGCTACAAGAGGAATGCTGGGCTCTTGAAAAAGACTAGAAGAGAGTAATTCTTCTCACTATCTGAAGTGGTCTTGATGGCACACTAAGTCTCTGCCACCAGTCATGTCAGGGATATGGCCATTTGTGGTTTTCTTTTTCTCCTTGAATAGCTGGAAGGAGAGAATTCTGTGCTGATAGTCAGGACACTTGGGTTTCCTTCCCTAGGTCTGCTACTTCCTTGCTGTGTGACTTTCTTCTGGGCCTCAGTATCACATTCCATTGGATAAGATGGTCTCTGATATCATTTACTGCTCTAAAAAGACATAGTTCTTTGGTTCTGCATCCAGGAGGCATTTCACCCCATCCTCTATGCATGACAGGAAAGTTAGGAAGACCTGTCAGAAGACAGCTTCTCTAAGGCATCCTTTGGGGAGCAAAAGTTCTGCTGAGGATTACTAAATAGGATTCAATTTATCACTCAAACAGTTGAAACATATATATTGATTAACTAAGCAGATATCAAAGCCCTGAGGAAGAGATGGAAATTGGGGAGAGAGGGCAGAGAGTAGCTGATGGGAACAGGGAGAGGTACATTTATGGCAATTAGGATGAAGGGTAGAAGTTAGGAGGACACAGAACGATTCAATATATAAAAAAAGGATTCCTAACATTCAAAATTGTCCAAGAAATGTCTCACAAGATAGTGAGCTTCCTTTCACTTCAGGATGAGTGAATAAGCTCTGGTTCAGAGTCAGAGGTCATGGATTCAAATCTCTGGTCCCACCACTTATCAATTCAATTCATGAAATATTTATAAATGGATTTTATGTGCCAAATCTTGTATTAAAGTCTAGGTATATGAAAGCAAAAAAAAAAAGAAGTAAATCCTGTCTTCAAGGAGTATTGATTTCATTGTGGGGAGAAGGGAATACAACATGTACATAGGAAATTGAATATAAAATATGTACATATTAATGTCTAGGGGCATAGGAATAATGTGATATGATATGAAATAATAAATATATACATTTTTGGTTGGTAATGAAAGGAGTTCTATGAGATACAATGGAATCTGAGCATATAGAGTAGGATAGAGACATGAGAGTTGTGGGACTATCATGGAAAATTATAAAAAATAGAGTGGTGACCAGGGAAGGGATCTTCTGAGTATGCAGTTCAAGACTCAGAATCCTGGGATTTTTTAGTGAACACATGGGGCAGCAGATTGTCCTATCCTTTACTGTACCAGTGTTAATGTTGATTTGATTATTAATCCCCGAGGAAGAGATGGAAATTAGGAGCAGAGAATAGGGGAGGGAACAGGCTGATAGTAAATCCCTGACATTGCCTAATGGTTAAGAGAGGGATCAGAGTAGTCCTGGGACTTGACTAGTACTATTTTTAAAGAGGACCAGTTACATTAAGGGATAATGTCTTTACTGTGTGTGAATTGGATTGAAGTGAGTCAGAGTTGCACAAAGTTGTCAACCTCACTCTGTCTTCCAGAGTCATCAAAGTCCAATGGCAAGAAAAAAGTCAAAATGACTGGCACCTTTGATGTCTGACCAAGCACTGCTAGACAGTGCTGCTTCAGCTGCCTTCATGGCCATTGGAACAAATTGTTTTCTTGAATTCATTCAAGGGGCTGGGGAGTCTTCAAATGCTTGGGGTAGACACCCTTCAACTCACTGATAGGTTTAAGGCCTATTAGCTGCTTTCAATTGGTTTAGTCCATTTGCTGAGATGATTTACTAGGGGGGATGGCTGTGGTTCATGTTATAGTTTCTTGGAGCCACAGGTGAGAATTAATTGCCACATAGATACCAAAGATAGATGAATAGCTCTGAAAGGGGTTTGGCAAGTCCTAACATTAGAACCCTCTTTGGGACTGTATACTAATACAAATCAAAGGAAGTGGTGATGAAGCCAATGATGAGCCCTTAGTCCTTAATGGACAAAATAGCTCAGGGAGTATTGAAGACTGATTGGTTCTGGATGGGTGACCTTAAGGGAATCGTTTCACCTGTCTGCTTTCATTTTCCTTATCTGTAATATAAGAACTTGTACTGAGTTTGGATCTACCTAAGGCTCCTTTCAGCTCCAGGTCTTTGATCTGTGATTTCCTAGCAAAGGAAATTCGGCAGGATTTATATAGGGGATGTCATGTCAAGAATTTAACTCTTTGTGGACAGGGATCATTACATTTTTTATCTTGTTATCTTCTCTCATAGTTTCTTGCACATATTTTATACTTAATACATTGAAATGAATCAAATACCTTCAGTCTGAACCTTGATTTCCTTATCTGCAAAACAAGAAGTTTTGGACTATGGATTCAATAGAAATCATTATATAAAGTGGAATACAAATATAATGGGACTTTCACACATGCCTAGGTAACTAAAGAGGGAGGGTTCCTAGTTGAGGGACTCTACTGTGCCAAGAACTAAAAGGGATAGAAAAAACAAACAAAAATTCCAAGTCTGATTCTTGGAGCAACAGGGACTAAAAGGGGGGAGGGAGATAACCTTTCCTTCTATACAGCTCAGTAAGCAGTTTTCATGGGACACCCTAAAGATATGAGATTATAGATGGAAAGATGTAGTCTGGTCTGATTGCACAACCAATGGGTGGGAAAACTTTTCCCCTCATGGGGAAGGAAAAGGTATAATGTCTTCTCCTTGAAGCAGGTCTCTAGTATCTCTTACATTAACAATTCCATCTTAGCTATTCATATGTCAAATTCCCATTACACAAAGAATGCAAAGATAGGTGAACTTAAAAGTTATTTGAGGAAGCAACATAGACAAATGAAAAGACAAAGAGTAGTACGTGAAAGGTATATGATTTTGCCAGTAGAGGATAATTGTCATATGGGACTTCTTTCCTTTCAGCCCCTATGCCTTAATCCATATGTTCCAGGGATTTGCTGGAGGCAGGCAACCATAAACCCAAGATTATAAATTTAGTGTCAGAGGTGGTCTTTGAACTTAAGTCTTTCTGACTCCAAAACCAGCCCTCTGGGCCATAAGTGTTAGATGTTAAATCCCAAAAGAATGAAAGTTAGGTATTCTGAGGATTGAGAAGAGGGAGAGATGAGTCATGAGTGGGAGATAGTTAGAAAGGGTCTTGGAGGGAGTGGGACTTGAATTAGGCCCTTGAGTAGGACTTAAACAGGGAGGAGGGTAGAAGTCCAGGGATTCCTCTGTAAGGTGAAGGTCACCTGTATTTCAGAGAAATTGTTGCTAGAGAGTGCCAAATCTAGTCTATAACTGAAGTAGAAATCAGTGATTTCCTGGATACAGCAGGTTTTCATTTTATAAAATGGACTCAACATCACCAACTCTGCCCTTGAGGACCTTGGCTAACCCTAAGGCTATAAACTCTTTTGCTCAAATAGAAAATGGCACCTCTTTGTCTGGGGGCCAGGATGATGGGGGGTAGTGCTTTATACATTGTAATGTGACACTGAGAAGCAAATTTGAGCACCTCTCCCCTCATTTGTTATGGCTTTGGGAGCCCAGTATTTCTCTTTGATTCTGGTAATCAATTTGTCTCAGTTGAGGAGAGATCACAGGCTGCCTTAAACATATTTTGCCTTGCAGTGTGATCTTCTCTGTTCATCTCTTTCATTCCAGGGCAGTCACCCAATACCTGCTTCCTCCTATGGCTCCTGTCAGGACCACTTTATTTTGCCATTTAGGACCTCAGTAGTTGAGCCAATGGATTAATATCATGAGGGTTTTTCTGCTGCCAGCCTAGACCTTGAAGTATGAGTTAAACAGAACATTAGAGCTGGAAGGAAGCTTAGATGTTTTCTGGTGCTCTTATTTTACAAGTGAAGAATCTGAGGCCTAGTTCAATATCATGCAACAATAGAGTCAAAATTTCAGAACTCCAGGTCCACTGATTGATCTTTTTACTATGCTTTCTTCTTTCCTCCTAATCAGTATTGTCTGTCTCTTCTTCCCCTTTTCTTCTTCGTCACCCTTCAAACCTCAACAATCTCTTAAAATCTGAAAGCTGCAAGTTGTCCCACAATTAAAGCTAGCATTTTAGTAGTGCCTTAAGGTTTGCACAGAATGTTACAAATATTTTATCCTCACAACAACCCTGGCAGAGAGGGGCTATTATTGCCCCCATTTTATTAATTAATTATCAATCAATTAATTAATTATTTTTTTGCAAGGCATTGGGGTTAAGTGGCTTGCCCAAGGCCATGCAGCTAGGTAATTATTAAGTGTCCTGACTCCAGGGCCAGTGCTCTATCCACTGTGCCACCTAGCCCCCACTTTAAAGAAGAAAATTAGGCAGAAGTAAAATATATTTCTTAGTGTCTTTTAGCTAGTAAGTACCCAAGGCTCAATTCGAACTTATGTATTCTTGATTCCATATTCAGTGCTCTATCCACAGTGTCTTCTACATAGATTTTGTAGGGATGTCAGAAACCATTCAGTCTAAACCCTATTCAAAACATGAATCTTACCTACAAGCGATCTTCTAATTTAGACTTCCAGTACCAGGGAACTAATCAATATCCAAGGTACCTCTATTCTATGTCAGGATACCTCTAATTGCATCATGATTTATAACTAAACCTGTAACTTTACATCTTTGGTCCTCTTTGATATAAAGCAGGATATCTGACTTGAAGACAATGATCATATTCTTACCCCCTAGGTGTTCTATTATTTTTGCCATCCATCCCTATTTACTTTGGTTGGTCCTACAATGGAATGCCTTCAAGTCTTAGAGTCCATTAGTTTCTCTCCTTTGGCTTTGGATGTACTTGTAGTTGTTTAGTCATTTCAGTCATGCCAACTCTTTGTAACCCCTTTTTGAGACTTTTCTTGGCAACAATACTGGAGTGAGTTGACATTTCTTACTCCAGATCATTTTTCCAGATGAGGAAACTGAAGCAAACTGGGTTAATTGACCTGCCCAGGTTCATATAGATAGTGTCTGAGGCTAGATTTGAATTCATTTACTCTTAACTTCAAGGCCAGTTCTCTCAGCTTGACAATGTCCATCCTAAAATGTACCGTTCTTTGATCTTTCTCATGATGCAATAATATCTTTAAAAATCCCTTTTGCCATCATTGACACATATCACAATACCCAGTTCATACTCGATTTTAGACCTCTGAGCATTTAAAATCATAAATTCAGTTAGAAAGAATCTATAGAACCCTGAATCCAACCTTTTAAGTTTATAAATAAGGAAACTGGAGCACAAGAGGTGAAGCAACTTGTTTGGGATCAAAAAGTGAGTGTCTGAGGCAGAATTTGAACCAAAATCTTACTGGTTCTAAGTCTAGTATCCCATCCACTGATCCTATCATGCCTTCTCTCACCATTTTCAACAGGGTCAGGCCACTTTATTTATCCTCAGTTACTTGTATTGCTATTCTTTCTTAGTTACCCCTCCTCACTTTCATCTTCTATGTGTCCATGTAAATCTCTGCTCATTAATGAGCTCCCTGTGCAGCCACAATAATCTCTTTACACACTTTCCTCTTTCTTTTTTCTGCATTGCAATTGTTTGAGCTTGTGTCATTGGAATGTCAGTCTCAATACCTCCCTGCCCTCCTGAATTGACTTCCCTTTGAGGGAAGTTCATGGCATCCTCCCTATGCTTCCTGTCCTGTTTCCAATCTAGAAATCTGAAAATAAATACCATTGACTGCATGTGCATATGTGAGTAGTTGGCAGGATGAGGGGAGGGTTGCTTGGGTAAGAGGGAAATCTACCATTATAAAACCTTAAATATATTCAGGCAAGCTTAATGAACTAAAGTAATTTTCCTTCATAGTAAAATTTTATGGGTACAAAAGGTCACAGTGCTGCTAATTTGCTTGAAGGTTCCTATGTCCTCCTGGAATTGACAAATTTGTAGACTTTAGGGCAATGATTCTCTTAAGCTTCCATGTCTTCCTCCTGGAGAGAACTGATGAGACATGTTTATATACTGGGATTGGCTTGTTGTGTCCTTTGTCTTAATGAATATTATTATGTTGGAAGAATCCCTAACAGTTCAGGTATCAGAAACTACCTTTTAAAGGGGTGAGGATAAACATCTTTTGGCAAGGGACCAGGTCTTATGAATCTTTGGGGAAAGGTGATCTTAGAGAGAACTGAAACCTTTTGCATTTTTTGGTTGAATGATTTCTATTAAAGGGAGGAACAGAGATTCATAAGTCTATTTCTATTTGCAATTTTGCTTTAGACATAGACAATGGGAGAGAGAAGCCTTATTCTTATGCTTTAATATAGGAATTCCTAATCTTTTTTTTATCCCCTTGTGTTTCAGTAAACTTTCCTATAGGTTTTATTTTATGTGAAATGAAATAACGTTTATGCTAAATGCATATGTTAAATAAAATAATGTAAATATATATACATATAATTTAGTATAATTTATGTTAACATATATCTTATGATATAAAAATATAAATACATGTAGTTATTTACCAAATATTCCCTATACCTTCTAGATAAGTGTCCTATATCCTGAGGATATGTATATCCCAGGTAAACCCCTGGTTTTTGGAATTCAGTAGTCTTCTTCCCTTCCCAAAACACCCTGGTAGGTAACTGAAATTCTTTAATTGAAGTTAAGACATTGACTCATTTTGAAATACAGATGTTCCCAGAAAGGGAAAACCATTAAGCAAGTCATTGGAATGTTTACATTTGGTTCAGACAACAAGCATTTTTAATACACTTAGTAATATTAAGTCCCTGTATTGGACCTTTTAAGAACTCCTGGGTAAAAATATTCTTCTCCCTTCCAAGGAGTTTATACTCCAGGAGAGGAGCTGGGACAAGCACATAAAGAATTATAATACAAAGAAAACTGTGAAGAACAGCATAAAATACAATGGAAATACAGAGAAGGGAGAGTTCACTTCTGGAAGGGAATGGGATAGGGTAGAGGCAAAAAACCTTCATAGAAGAAGTGACATTTGATCTGGGTCTTGAAGTACTGATAACATTTCAAAAGAAATAATTGGAAGTAGAGAGGGCAATAGAGAGATGGTAGAGAAGGCATTCTAGGAATAAGGAGCAAAGGTACAAACAGAGAGAAGGAAGATTGGGTTTGGAGAGCTAGGGATTAGGGCTTATCATATGACTGATGTTGATGAGAGGTTGTTTGAGGGAGACTAGGAGTGAAAGGGCTTTTGGGGAGTATATTCTGGTTTGGAGAAATGTATTACTTAGACACAAAATTTCAAACAAATAATCCTCTATGCTGAGAACTGGAGCTGCCAGGTGGGGAAAAGTGGTCTCTGAAAGCAGGGGTGTGTGTGGGGGAAGTAAAAGACAAAAGTATGTGATGCCACTATTCTGGGGTGGGGGGAAGAGGCTGGCCCTGCTTAGACATTTCTGCTAACCCCTTCCATTCTTTCTCATCTCTCAACATATCTCCTTTTCCCCCATCTTCCCACTTGCCATCCTTGGAATGTAGAATGGTAGTGTAAGTGTGAAATCAGAGAAGAAAGGATAATTGTGCTATATTCCTAGATTCATTCTAAGCCCAGATTTCCTGGACACCTGTCAGGTGCATCTATGGGATTTTTTTTTTTTTGAGACAGGCACTCAGTGATCCTAGCTCTTTAATACATTGTCAGGAAGAGCCCTGCAGTCAGGGAACTCATCTGGCTGGTTTACTAATTTCAGTCTGGGCCAGTTTCTCTTTCTCCCTCCTTCTATCTGAATCCCCTCCTCCCCCCCTCCATGGCCTTTGACAGGTTCAACCCATCTGCTCAGTCAGTGAGGGTCTCACTGGCAAAGGTTGCCCTTCCTCTGCCACTGTTTTTTAGCACGCACAACATGTCTTAAGCCTAAAGGTTACATTATCATCTCTTCACAGCTATATTAATTTCCTTGTTCTCTTAGACTACAGAGGAAGAGAGGCTGCAAGATGAATGTTAAGCCCCTTGAACTTACTGATCTGGACCTTTTCTCTTGGGAACAGAAGGATTTTCCTCCCATATTTTCTCTTTCCCATTCTCTTCTTTTCCCCTGTCCCAACTCTGTTTCTAAATGTTAGGGCACTTGACCTTCTTTCTCTGGTTGACCCCCCATATCTGGAATGCTCTCCCTTCTCAGTTCTATCTATTGACTTTCTCTGGCTTCCTGAAAGTCCCAACTAAAATCTTCTTTTCTACAGGATGCCTTTTCTTAACCCATATAGGCCACTGTGACCCACCTTTGAAGAATCAGAATTGCATGTAGATGGAAAAAATCTTTTAGCCCTAACCCAAATAGACCACTGTGACCCACCTTTGAAGAATCAGAATTGCATGAAGATGGAAAAATTTGGTATTGATGCAGGGATACGGAAGCAGTTTTTAGCACTGAGGTAGCCTGAAAAAGGAACCTTGCCCTGGAAATCAGAAGACCCCTATCTTTGTCTGAGCTTTGTTAATTTTCAATGTGACCCTAAGAAACTACTCTGGACCTCAGTAGCCCTATCAGAAAAATGAGATGATTCAATTAGATAATATACAAGATAGATTTTTCAGCAGATGTTCTATGAATCCTTCTATCTTCTGTCTCTGGTGGCAATAGCTCTAAAAATTATAGCTGATATTTATTCACAAATGATCTTATTTGAATTGTGCAACAATCATCTGGCATTCCCTCCTGCCTAGAACATCCTCCCTCCTACAATTGGCTTCTTTTAAGTCCCAACTAAAATCCCACCTTCTACAAGAAGCCTTCCCTAACCTCTCTTAATTCCAGTGCTTTCCTAGTTTTAATTATTCCCATGTATCCCACATCCCACATATAGTTAGCTTTGTATAAATTTTCTTGCATCAAATTGTCTCCCCCATTAGGCCAGACATTATCTTTTGACTTTTTTTTTTTTTTTTTGGTATTCCCAGTTCTTAGCGTAATTTCTTTTACATAGTATGTAAATAATGGATGTTTATTGAATTGAAGTAGGGACTTGAAGTTTTATGACCTCACCCATTTTATAGATGAAGAGAGTAAAGTTCATACGACTTGTGGATGGTCAACTAGTTCATGTTGGGGTCAAGATTAGGAAGCCAGGTCTCCTGATGACAGGTTCAACACCATCTCTTTTGCCTCTGGGGATGAGACTTGGGTATGTGGGGAAGATGCCTATGTATGGCAGTCTTGGCTCTCACATCACTGAAGGTGACATTGGATCTTTGGGTACTGGCATGGGACCTAGGTCACAGCTCTCATTTGAAGGGCCCAGATTAGTGCTGCCCTCTGAGAAGATGATGCTTCTATGAACCAAGTGCCATGTAACGGACCGAATATTCGGTCTGATGAAAAGAACATTGGAATCCCAAAAGCTGATTGTGTCCTGCAATCTGTTGGGCTTATTGGCCTATATTCCCTTGATTATTTGTTGAAGACATAGTGGGAGGAGTGTAATAGGTTATTCTTGGATGACCATGCAGAGATTCGGCACAACACAACAGCCTTTATTTGACCTTGGACAACTCCGAACAACTTCTTGTAGTTTTTGCTTCATCTGTGTTAGGGGAACAGTGCTGATGCAAACTGACCCCCTGGGGTACTGGACAGGGAAAGTGGGGAATAAATCTCCTCATACAGTGTTTTGTTGTCATTTAAGTGCCATAAAAATGTTCAATAGAGAGTCTGATTATCTTTCTTTAATCTTAAATGGATACCTAGATTGGAAAGTCCCATATCCAGAGCTGAAATTCATTATCTCAAAAAAGAGTTTAATGGGTGAGGTTTAAATGAACTGGAGGAAGTTAAATTGTGGCAGGAGAAGGAGCTGAGAAAAGTGCAATGAGTTGTGCATTAAATTTAGATAAACACAATTATGTGTAACTGGATTATCACGCGTGCAGACGAGTGAAGTATATTAGGCACCTGCGTTTTGATTAAAATCGATTCAGGTGCATGCATTTGGAGGCTTGTGTGTTCAGATGCACCTAAGCTGCTGTCTAGACACATAGAGTAAGGACTGACACCCAGCAAGCAGATGGGTTTGGGAACCTACAAGAGTAAGACCAAGAAATTCCCATGGAGCTATTGTGCCAAACTTTTCCACTATATAGTAAAAGGTGGTTGATTTCCATACCTCCTGGTACATCTTGAGACAGGGATATGATGCTGAATGGTGGCAAACACAAATAAACATTTATTAAGAACCTAGTTGGTATCAGTGTTGGGGATACAAATGGAGGCAAAAGATAGTCTCCACTCTCAAGGAGCCTCACAATCTAATGGGAAAAAATACACAAATATGTGTATATATATATATATATATATATATATATATATATATATATATAAATATGTGTGTTTATATAGATAAATATATATATATATATATACACACACACACACAACAAGCTATATATAGGATAATTAGGAAATAAACAATATGTAGGAAGGCATTAGAATT